>NC_143521.1:52564618-52864618 GCF_031878675.1 Megascapheus bottae
TCCTGAAAATCCTGCCAGCTCTGTGAACTTACATTTTCTGAAAGCATAGAGGGCAAACAGTTGAGCAAGGTCCCCAAGTATCTTCTGCCATCTTGTTAATAGATCCATGACCCCTTTCACTAGATTTTCCTCCAAAATGAAGCAGCTCATGTACACATGAGAAAGTAAAGATTTAGCGATCACACAACAGATAAACAGAAGTAAGTGAATAGACAAGGTTCAACTGGGCTGATAAAGGACTGATTCAGTCCTGGGGGATGGGGGTTTAAGGTGGTAGAAGCCCCTGGTGAGTGCTGTGATGAGCAGTGTTCCTTCTAGGAGGAAACACTTAAGAGGAGCTTCCTTGAAGTTTATTTCTGCACAATTGGCACAGGACTGGGTGCCAGCCATGTATAGCCCTCCCCGCTCCCTTAGAGTATTTTTGGGTGGCATGGAAGAGTTCATTATTGAACGTTCCTCTCTGCCTTGAGCCCATTACCTGCAAGGCCATGCCATGGGATTGGAGGCAGAGGACAGCGAGGGAAACATTCTCTCTCAGAGAGAGAATGTCCAGCTGCTCATTTAGATCATGAACTGTTTGTCAATACTGACAATTAGTGGGCTAAAGATTGCATTGACCACATGACAAGAATCAATATATGCAGCAACTTGTTAGTTATTTACCACCAAGTATATTAAAGCCTGTAGATTTCTTATAAATCCTTCAAAGCCATCCTGCAATGATCTTCTCCATAGCACGCACTGACACGTCAATAAATCCTGTTGACAAGGAGGATCTGTGAAAATCAATACTAGTTATCAGCCATTTCCATGTAGCTCTCTCTCTCTCTCTTTTTCTCTCCTTCCCTCCGTGTGTGTGTGTGTGTGTGTGTGTGTGTGTGTGTGTGTGTGTGTTCTCTTTCTGCCATTTGTTGACAAGCCAGAAGTTTAAGATCATTTCCAAGAGACAGGAAGCTGACATGGTTTAAGTACAACATGCATAGCCACTAAGCCCAAAGGTATTGTAAATCCTGTGAGAGAGAGAGAGAGAGAGAGAGAGAGAGAGAGAGAGAGAGAGAGAGAGAGAGAGAGAGAGAGAGAGAGAGAGAGAGAGAGGGAGGGAGGGAGGGAGGGAGGGAGGGAGGGAGGGAGGGAGAGGAGAGGGAGAGGGAGGAGAGGAGAGGGAGAGAGGGGGGAGGGAGAGGGAGAGGGAGAGGGAGAGGGAGAGGGAGAGGGAGAGGGAGAGAGGGAGAGGGAGAGGGAGAGGGAGAGGGAGAGGGAGGGAGAGAGATCATCATGGAACTGTCAGATAACTTCAGCCACCTTCAACAGTTAAAGGTATCAGTGTTAGACATACCTGAACTTGCTCCATCTCCCACTTTCTTCTGCCTCCAAGAAAACTGGCCAAGCAGGATACATGATCACATCCCTGGACTCAAAGCTGAGTAATAGACAAACGTTGTGTCCAGTACTTTTTCCATAGCTATGTAAATTAGCTTCATATATTTATGGTAAGAAAAATAATAATCCCAATTTAAGTTCCATTATAAAATGTATGTATTAGGATAAATAAAGTTGCTATAACAAAACTACTGAACTGTCATGATCTGCTGTGGAACAAGGAGTCTGTGAGACATGTATGAAGGGACGATTATCAATCACGGCTATTTCCAGGCACTAGTGGCTCAAGTCTGTAATCCTAGCTAGGCAGGAAGCTCAGATCTGGAGGATTTACGTTGAAGCTAGACCAGGAAGAACAATCTGTAATACTCTTATCTCCAATTAACCAGCAAAATGCTGGAATACAGTTGTGACTTAAGTGGTAGGGTGCTAGCTGTCAGCAAGAGCATAAAACCCTGAGTTTGGGTCCCAGCATTTACACAAAATGAGATAAACAAACAAATAAATCAATACCAAATGAAATAAAGGTGAAAAAGAGGAGATGGTACTAAACTTTCAGTTCCAGGCTCCTCTGGGCATTCATAAAATCTATAGCAGTTGTAGATGTCTCTGGGATTTTCCTCCTTTCTGACTCTTACAAAAGTCTTTTCCAAACAGCCATGTCTGTGTCTTGCTGAAACAAATGAAATCCTATCTATTATTCTTTTGGTGAGTTCTCTCTAAAGTTACATTTGAAACTTGCAGATAAAGAGGAGGTTTTGCCTCCATTTTCCAATAACTAAAGAGTCTAGGATTTTCCAGAAAAGCTTATCAGAAAGGTGGGGGCACCTAATTGTAGAATTTTCCTGTTTTCCTTTCTTTTTTATTTTCTATTTATTCTAACTCCTATTTTTATATTTTAATGATTCCACACACCACATTGAATGTTTCAAGATACACAGATGTATATATGTATATATACATACAACTATATAAATATACATACAACTGACATATAGTTTCTATATAGTATATATACTATAATAATAATATATAGTCAGGTGCCTGTGTGTGTGTGTGTGTATGCAAACATGCATCCATGTATGTGTGTGCTGATCTGAGGGCTGAACTCAGGGCCTAGCCACTGTTTCGGAGCTTTTTCGCTCAGTGTTCTACTACTGGAGCCAGAGCTCCACGTCCACTTTCTTGGTAGTTAGTTCGAGGTTAGAGTCTCAAGGACTTTGCTGATTTTGAAGCCAGTCCTCTAAAGTGAGCCTCTGAGATTCTAGGATTACAGGTGTGAGCCAGCAGCACTCAGCTTGTTTGTTTGTTTGTTTGTTTTTAATCATTATTTTTAACATAGGAACACCTATGACATGGAATTGGAACAAGAAATAAAAGTTTTGAAGAAAGGCAGTCTGTACCTTTTGTAGGTGAACTCACATATTGAAAGTCTGACGGGAAATTCCCATTGGCAGGAGATATACTTCCTAAGTAATCAATCATTATTTTGATGTTTAGAAATCTTTGACTCTGTGTGTGTGTGTGTGTGTGTGTGTGTGTGTGTGTGTGTGTGTGTGTGTGTGTGTGTCTTTCTCAGGTGCCAGGGCTGACAGGCAAGTGAATATTTAGAAGAATACAGAGCAATCTGGACTGGGTCTGGGAGAAGAGGAAACTGGTCTTTGTGTCTCATATTGTAGTTATCAAGGTCTCTCCAAATACAGGATTTAGCACATCCATGGTTGGGGATGACCGGGCTTCTCTATAGCTCACTGGGCCCTGAGAGGAAGTGAACACGCTAGTGAGGATTTTCTGCACAGTAGCAAATGAAGTAGCTCATTAGCTGTGAGCATCCAATAATCTTGCCTGATTCACTGATAGCTCCTATTCCTTGGGGAAATATATGCGAGGCAGGCTGGAATGGTAAGAAGGCAAGAAGAAAGAGGGTGTGTTAAAAGTGGGAAGAAATGAAAGAAAGCATAGTCTTACTGAAGATACAGCTCTGTGGTAAACACATTGAGAGATTTTTCAATGTATTCCATCCTGGTGTATAGACAGTTTTTAGCAATATTTCTGGTTAGAAGGAAGACTTTGGTTATTACCCATGATCAACTAAAACCATATGGCTCTTAGGAATATTCAACTTATGACTATAATAATCATCATTATAAGACCATAGCTGTTTATAGTTTCAAGGCAAGTTCACATTCTTTTTTAACCTTGAAAAATACACAAGGCAGGAATTTATAGCCCATTCCCTAGACAGGTGATGAAATTATACACATCCCTTAGTTTTATATTTGAGTAATAAAAACAGGGCCATCACCACAGGTTAAATGGTAATGGGGCTAACTCAAGTCCTCAAATAATGTTCTCAACCTTCAACCCATAGCCCTTACTACCAAGGAGATTTGAAAATGTGTGTGTGTGTGTTTGTGTGTGTGTGTGTGTGTGTGTGTGTGTGTGTGTGTGTGTGTATTGTGTGCTTGAACTCAGGGCTTATTTGCATCATCCCTTAGCATTTTCTGTTCAGGTCTGGAGCTCTATCACCTGAACCACAGGTCCACTCCTGGCTTTTGGGGAGTTAACTGAAGGGAAGATTCTCATAGACTCCTTGCCTATCTTGGCTTTGAACCTCAATCCTTAAATCTTCCTGAGGTGCTAGGATTACAGATGTGAGCCATTGTTGCCTAGCTAGAAAATACTAATAATTTTTATCTCCAACACTAAAAAAAAGAGTACTAGCAATGGCTAATGTACATAGCATGTTGCTAAGGACTTTTTGTTCATGAAGTCAGTCTTCAGTGAAATTCTAGGTCCTCTCATCTGCTTTATAGATGAGGAAATGGTACTATGAGGAGCTGACATCTCTTGCCTTTTTCAACAGTGCCAGAAAGGGAAGGAGTTGAGAATATAATCTAGCCAATCCCTCTGTAGAAGCCAGGCTTAAAATAATCGCCATGCAACACATATTACCACTAAACAGTCACAAGTTCCAAAGATTGGACAAAGATTTTTCAGGGTGTTCAGTGGTATTAAGGATTCAGAGTTCAGGTCTCAATCTTCTCTTCCATCCTAATGAGCACTTCAAGTTTTCCAGTATAGTCCCTTGGTTCCCACAGAAAACTGGTTCTTTTTTTTTTTTTTTTTTGGTAGGTCATGGGGCTTGAACTCTGGGCCTGGGCATTGTCTCTGAGCTCTTGAGCTCACGGCTACTGCCCTGCCCCTTGAGCCACAGCACCACTTCTGGTTTTCCAGTGGTTAATTGGAGATAAGAGTCTCTTGATCTTTAGTGCCTGGGCTGGCTTTGAACCGTGATCCTCAGATCTCAGCCTCCTGAGTAGCTAGGATTACCCATGTGAGCCACACACCCAGCAGAGAACGGATTTCATAGAAAACATCTGAGCTGCAAAAGTGCCTCGACAGTCACAGTGTCGTAGAATTTGCATGGAACTGCTTCACATTCCCCCATATGCATTTGATCCTGTTTAGGTCACTAATGACACCTAACACAAGGCAAATGCTATGAAAGCAGTACTGTTGAACAGTACTTGTTAACATTGTTTAGGGAACTATGACAAGAGACAGAAGCCTGTGCATGTTTAATACTGAAACGTTTCATTTCCCCAGCCATTTTTCATCAGCAGCTGATGGGCCTCCAGGATGCAGAATTCACAGAGGTAGAGGGCTATACAGAATCAAGATCACACACAAGGCAGGTCCTCTCCATTGTCTGCCCACTGGAGAGTACAGCTGTCTTAATACCTGCTGTCTCTGTGTTCCCTCAGTGTATGGATCTCAGCCCAGCCCAATGAGAATGTATTTGTCAATGCCTGCGCTCTAGGCCAGCCTCTGAACTTGGCATGAAATGAGCACAAAGATAAAGCCTCCCTCGTCACTATCCTCATCGAGGCCATACTCTCCAGGAAAGGAAGAGCTGGGTCAGCTTGTCATGGGACATAGGCAGCACTTGATAAGAACATGGGCAGTGCCCGGAGAAGCCAGCACAAGGGAGGACTAAACCAGGTTGAGGACAGGTCCCAGGAAGAGAAGACCTACTTGGAAAGTGAAATGAAACCGATTTTCAACTAAAGTCACAGCCAAGTCAGTTAGTACACCTGAAAGATGTCGGGAAGGTTAATTTCCTTTACTCCCACTTGGTTTCTTTCATGCCACGGCAAGTGCCTGAAGCTTGTCTCACCTCCCTGGCAGGTGACAGTTCCATGAATGATCTCTTTAGGCAACTGATCACCAACTGTGTGTTTGGTAAATACAATATTGGTAAGAACTACCTTGACAGCTTCCCGAGACTTCATGACAACATCACTATTGGCAGACACAGAGGAGGGGAGGAGCTTCCTATGCAAAAAATCAACCTATGCAAGGCCCCGGAAAAAAATGGCTCCCCCAGGTGTCATTCTAAGATGCCTGCCTGGCCATTTTATCCACCTATCTTTTCTCCCTGGAAACATTTCTCCATCTAGTCAGATCTTCAGATAACAAAAGGAGTTTTATAACAGCCATGCTAGCATCCACACTCCCTCCCTAGAAATAGGTAGTGGCTCCCATTTACCTCTTGAATCAGCTTGAATCAAATGGCTCACTGGTTTTTAAACCTGCCTCCTACCCATAGATCTATCTCATATCTCATCTCTCCCCAGAGCTACCCATTCTAGTCAAAGTATGACTCCTGAGTCCACATATTATGTTCTCCCCTCTTTCTCCAGGACCAAGTAGACATCTAAAGAGTGTGTGTGTGTGTGTGTGTGTGTGTGTGTGTGTGTGTGTGTGTGTATGTGTGTGTGTGTGTGTGTGTAGGGGATTTGTTGCTCAAGTCTGAGCATAGTGAAGCATGATGATGTGTAGAACTCATCTGTTTCTAAGCGAATGACTTAGAGCTATCCGACCCCAGTTTCTATAGAAATGAGTTTCATTGACCTAGCCAGCATTTTACAGTTTTTAAATCCATTATTATGGACTGAATCCATTGAATACATTCCTCCAACTTCTAATCATACATGAAGATCTGGAGGGTAAGCCCAGAGAATTAGTCTCCAGAAAATAGGTGCTATCGACAAACCAGGAAGACAGCCTTCACCAGAATTGGAATGTCCAGGACTATGATTAAAATATTCCATCGATTTAAGCCAGAAAGCTGCCCCATCTGGTACAGGTATATATTCATATATGTACACATACCTAGCTCTATAAGAATTTTTTAAAGTAAAACAAGATGAATAGAAACCAGGACACGAAAACAAAATGTGACCTTTATCTCAAGTGAAGACAGTAACATGGAACTAACAGAGTGTCTTCTCCTCCTTTCCTGGACCTCCAGTGCCACAGTCTTCACTAATCCCCATTTGTCCTCATGGCTGACATACTTGCTAAGATCTGTCTGTAAATTAACATCCAAGACAAGGGTAATCACCTGAGCTTTGTATTTCTGCATTAATCATCCTTAAATGGCTGCTTGTAATGTATAAATCAAATATAATAAGCATTTGTATATTCATCATAAACCTCTATAAATTCGCAGCAACAGCAAGGCATTGTGTTACTCAGACCTCTCATTGATGTAGAAGTGCCTGAAAGAAACGACTTAAAGGAAAGACAGAGTTATTTTGGCTTACAGAGCAGAGATTTCTGTTCATGAATTTGGTGCATTATTTCCAGCCCATGGTATAGCAAAACATGATGGTAGGGAGAATTATTAGAAAAAGGCTGCTCCCCTCATGACAGCTGGGGAGCAGAGAGAGAGGGAGGAGGAACCAGGCCCATACAGCCTTCACAGACATGTTCCTCATGACCTCTGTTTTTAAACATGACCCCCCTTCCATGGATCCACAGGCTCTGAAATCCATTCAGACTTGCTCCATCCATCATGACTCTATCATTTCCCCAAAGTCTCTGAGCACTGGCAAATTGGGCACTGAGGCAGGCTGACTACAAGTCTGAAGCCAGCTTGAGCTATATACAGAGTCCTGTCAAAAGAGGAGGAAAATGAGGAAAAGGACAAAGAAGACATTTCAACACATGAGATTTGGGGAATACTTACTGCTTGTTTCTAAATTATGACTTTCATGTACAGCAATTTGGGGGAGTGTATTCCCCTTAACTTGTCATTTCTTACTGTGGACAAGATCTTTCTAAATGATTTTTTTTTCTGGTCCTGGGCTTCAACTCAGGATCTGGATGCTGTCCCTGAGTTCTCGCTCAAGGCTAGTGCTCTACCACTTTGAGTCACAATACTACTGCGCATTTTCTCGTTGTTAATTGGAGATAAGGGTTTCATGGACTTTCCTGCCTGGGTTGGCTTTGAACCTCAACTTTCAGATCTCAGCTCTTGAGAAGCTAGCATTATGGGTGTTAGCCCAGCTTCTAAATGATTATTTCAATCTCCTATTTTTCTTTCTCTCTTCTCTCTGACATATGTATACAATATATAAAGTATTTTCTTTGCATAAAATGTAGTTGTACCAAGGTATTATATATGTATATATTATCTATTTACACATTTGAATAGATCAATTAAGAAAATGTTCTTTAAAATGTAATCAACAACTATATTCTAAGTGTACTTAATTGGGTGATAGAATCAATTAAAAAAACTATAAAGTCTATTTGCTTTTTTTTCAGTAACCTCAATGAGCCCTAAGGTAGAAGCCTAAAGTCTTACTATTTTCAAATACTGAATAGTTTTAAAAGTTAACTCAGAATTGTATGTAGTTTACAATTTTATATATAACATATAGTATATATACTGTACTACATTGTATAGTATACTGCATACAGCACATATAATGCACTGTACATTACTATTTATTATATACTATACATTAGATAGTAGATTAAAATTAGAACAGTAAGAGCAAGTATATCAGTCTGTTTTCTGTTATTATACCGAAATACCTGAAGCTAGCTAACACAAAGGCAAGGCATTTATATAGCTTATAGTTTTTGATGTTTACAAGTCTAATGTGTTAGCTCTGGAAAAAGACTCCCTGATGTGTGGCCTCATGGCACCCTGTGGCACTGTAATGGCACAGACATGTGTATGAAAAAAATCATTCATTAAGGCAGGAAGCAAGAGTGAAGCACCTGGAGAGAAACACATTCATCCCTTCTGAGCACGTGCCCCCAATGACCTAAAGACCTCCCACTAGATTCCACCTCTCAAGTGCCCTCATTCCTTAGCCTTGCTACTCTGAAGACTAAGTCTCTAATACTTGAACCCATGGAGGGCACATTGAGATAAATAATCCACTTTCCTGGGCTTGGCATTGCACTAAACTAATTATCCTCTTTATTTGACTTAGAACATGGGCAAGCCTAAAACAAGCATATTTCCGTTGTACAGATAAGGAAGCCAAGATACCATGAAGTAATGCAACAGGAAGAAAAAAAGCAAAGAATTATAAGCCAAATTTTCCTTTTCTTGCTCATCTCATATCCCATTCCTCTCCCTATTTGTTGTTGAAAGTCAGTTGCTTATGTTTGGGACTGAACAGACTCATTTTCCTCATCACCAAACCTTAGGAACTTCTTAGGTTCACGTGCTTAAACCAAGTAGTCACTGCTTCAATTTAATTTTAAAATAAGAATGAACTCTTCCTACAGCCAAAACTTGCTTTATAAACGTAACTCTGTGCCACTTTTCTTAAATGGTATAAATTTATACTTGTTCTCTTTCCACTTTCAACAAAATGCTCCTAAGTTTAAAAAACATAAATTTGCAGTTATCATAGGAAGTCAATACTCTCCTATGTTATTAAGAGCAGCAATATTTTTCTAAGTCCCAAGAAGTTGAGAAATTCAGTAGCTTAATTGATGTAGGGACTTTTTAAACTGAAAGGGGCTAGGAGATGAATAAATAGGAGAAAGAACCAACCAATGAGAGGCAGTGATTTCTGAATCTAAGGCTAATGCTGTGTGCCTAATGCATAAATAATCCCGCTTACTGCTGATGTACGGCAGGGAGCATCTTCATTGTTGGCCATAATTGCTTTAGAAGGATGTTAAAGCCTTTTAAAGCCATTTCTCTAAACAATTCCAGACAGAATGTAGTTGTTGTCCAAGCCAGTGGTAAAGGGAACTTTCACAATGGCTGGTAGTGCCCGCTCATCCTAGGAATGCGTCAGAGGGACTCCATACTCCTCATTGTCAGGATCCAAGACCAGCACTGGGTTGCTTCAGTTCCATTGACAGTCAGTCATAAGCAGAACTTTCTTCAAAGCTGGGTCATTGCTGCTGAGCTGTGTGCCCTGGGGAGAGTTCCTTTGTCTCCATGAGGTTATCACTTACTTCAGAGGATTATTGGGAGAGAGGAAAGATGGCAGAAATAAAAGCCCTTGCACCTAATTCCTAAGCAAATATATCCTGTTGCCAACAGGCTGAGCTCTGACATTTGACAGGGGTTTGAATGCTGTTGCTGCTGCCATCTTGGTGTGAGAGCTTGGGGAGGTGACATTCATCTTCAAAATCCCCTTCTTCATTTTCCCAAATGAGATAGATTGCAAATAGATCCAAGGCCTTCCAATAAAAGAATTCAGTAAAGTGCCTGACAGAGTGCTTGGCCATTGTTAGTTTTAGTGTATTTTAGCCATTGGGTCTTTGTATCCTTACCAGACCTGAGTATCTCTTCATATAGACCTAACTTGTTTCCTGGAAAAGCAATTACTCAGTAAGTTGTGTCCATGGGACAGATTTGTGGCCACCTCAGTCTATAACACCCAGTAACTTAGCCTGGGGCCATCCCAGGAAGAATCAAACCCCCATCACAACACCTACCATGTTTTTGCTTCTTTCTTTTCTTCATTTGCATAAGGCATAGGAAACAATGGCTTTTGAACAACAATAGGCGTCACTACCTTCTCCTTTGGGGTTGTCTTGTGCAAGGACCAAGGATGTGAGAGATGTTAGAGCATGTGGTCTCAGTCCCTTTCTTTTCACTTTACTTTCTCTGCAAAGGAGAATCCTGGCATGCCAGCTGGTACCCAGTGAGGAGATAGAGGGACCGGCAGCGAAAGAATAAGCAAACCACGAGGCTTCCTTAATGCTTGCTGAGATGTGGAATTCCTCAGCCAATACCATCTAGCTAATTTACCTGTGGGCCACTGTGAAGCCAAGATCTTTTTTTTTTACAGAGGAAAACCACAGAGCACTTTGGAAAGAGAAAGCTGAGAATCATGTTGTCCTCTGGGGCTATGGAGGCACTACAGGATCCCAGAATTCTCTAAGAGCTTTGAAATGATAGTGAAGGTAGAGTTGGAGCAGAATTGGAGACAAAGATTCTTGAATTCACCTCTTTCCTAGAAGCACTTTTCCCATATTGATTGGCTGGTTACCTGATAATGACTTAGTAGGTAGTTTAAAAAATGTGTGGGTTTGTTTTTCTTTCCTTTAAATAAGGAACATTTAAAAAATATAAGACTATAAAACACTGTGAGGTTTAAGGTGTAAGGTGGATGTATCCAATTCCATAATTCATATTCATAGGCAGAATGAAGACAGTTCCCATGCTGTACTCTTGAATAAGGTAGCAATTAGGTCTGTGTGGTTAGATGGGAGGAAATCATGGGGAGAAAGTGAATACCTGGGGATCTTAAGAAAAGACTTTTTAAAAAGTATATTCCTTATCCTTTAGGCTTCACTGGCTTCTCTATGTAAGCGGTTATAGTATAGCTCCCTTTCTGTTCATATAGTCCACAGATATTTTGTGTTACCCTTTCTGCTTGGATACGGGAATGAAAGCAAAGCAAGTTTTGGTCCCTGCTCTCTCAAGGTTCAGTCTAAGTTACAGATGATTAAATAGTAGTTATTATGCTGTGAGAAAATAGCTGTGGCCCTCCACACCTGAGGACATATGAAAGCCAACAGCATAGACATTAGTCTAAATCAGACCAAGAGCTGGAGGTAGACTTGAGGGAGGTCCAGGAACGTGCAAAGGCTTGGCTAGAAAACACTTTAGGATTGGCTAATTTGTGAGCCAAGGTGCTCTCAGAGCCACACAAGCAAAGCCTGGGAGCTTGTCCCACAGGAGGGCTACATCATTGCTCTTGGACCTTGGAAATTCTCCAGTCCCCTTGACTAAGACAATTTCTTTGACTTCTCTTTTTTTTTTTTTTGCCAGTCCTGGCCTTGAGCTCAAAGCCTGAGCACTGTCCTTGGACTTTCTCAAGGCTAGAGCTCTACCACTTGAGCTTCAGCACCACTTCTGGCTTTTTTCCTATGTATGTGTTACCAAGGAATCGAACCCAGGTCTTTGTGCATGCTAGGCAAGCACTCTACCACTAGGCCAAACTCCCAGCCCCCACTTCCTTTCTTTTTGATGGCCATGGTTATTCTGCAAAACCCTGTTCAGTCACTCTTCCTTTGATAGCTCTACTGATTGTGAGATAGCATCATGGGATTTGGTAGAGATTGCACTGTGGCACAACACCATTTTTTTTCTTTTTTTTAAATTGTAATTAGTAAAAGGGTTACATGATATTTGCCAGATAGAAGGTGCATTAATTCACATACATTGATACCCTTTCACATGTCTTGGTACCCATTTCCCTCCCCCCCCACACCCCCCACCCGTCTTGGTTTTCCCCCCTTCCCTATCAAATTTCAAATATCCAAATTTAAATAAATTCAATATATCAGATAACAAAGTGAGATCACTGTATCAAACTTACCTATTACCATCGTGGGCTTGCCAGAGACGATGGTAAGTTTATTCGCCTGGCTGAGGTAGATTGATTTCAGGTTTCTCAACTGCAAAATGACTCTTGCTTCTCCTTCTTTCACAACCCCCTCTTTCCCCAGAAATAAGAAGAGATTCTTTAGGGGAAAAAAAGTGGCCTTAAACAGAGGCTTTTCTTATTACTTATGGAGTAGAGAACTTGGGACCCTTTGGTTGTAAGGAGAACAGCTGCATATAACATCTGTAGTCTTCTACATGGAAGACTCCTCCTTCTCTGAGTTCGTTTTATGCTTTGGATGATAATCTCATGTTTAGCTCTTTATCATGTTACTCAGATCGCTCCACTTTGCACCACTGTAAGCTCTTTCATTTGGTTTCTGTGTTCATTAACATACCCTCAGCATCTTCATCTCTCTTTGTGTATGTAGTGACTTTTCCTGTGTGTGTGTGTGTGTGTGTGTGTGTGTGTGTGTGTGTGTGTGTACTGTCTTACTTTCTTACTACATAAGATACCTGAAGTACACCTTAATATTTGCAGTGATAGCTCTTCAGCTAGACATTTCTTCAAGGAGCACTGGTTCCTTTGACTGGAGAATCTGGGCACTGGGTTTTGCTGTTATTGCAGTGTTGTTTCTATGCTTTCTCCGTGGTGAAAGCGTAGAAATTGTGTGTGTGTGTGTGTGTGTGTGTGTGTGTGTCTGTCTGTCTGTCTGTCTGTCTGTCTATGTCACTGTTTCTAAGCAAATGTTTCCAAAACTTTTTTGAAGGGACTCTTCCTCCCAGAAAAGAATCCAAATATTGTTTAATAATTTTCAGAATGTCAGTATCCCATGGAATCCTGTTTTCCCCATGATATTGTAGCAATAGCATGTGTGTACTTGAATTGCAGTGACTGAAGTATAACACTCCGTTTCCTGACCATCCAGCATGTACTTTAGGCATAGTGCAGAGCCCACTGGTCAGGGGCGAAGGAAGACTCTTAAGCTCCCATTCTACGGGACTTCAGAAGCTAGTAGAGGAAAAACAAGCTAAAGAAACTATTACAAATTGGTGTCGAAAGTGATTTGCTAGTAACAAAGCTGGGGTGCCCTGGGGACCTATATGAGGGGTTCCCTCTACTGAACAGCAGCTTTCTGTCTTCCCCTAGACTTCTTCTAGTCTGTCAGACCATCTGAGCCATGGTGAGCCATCTCAAGTACTGGTAGGCAGCCATCTCTCCTCCTCACAGGCTTCCTGTGGGTGACATTAGAGTGAAAATGGGACAGGACTGGAGTAAGGCACCCGGGGGAGGGGAGAGGAATATTAAGGAACATCTTGGGTTCAACCATGTACATGCATGACCCTATAATCATATCCACCTGCCTTTTCCACAACCTCATTCTTCTGTTTAGAACTTGATGGAAAAGACTAGATGTTTTTGGAACCATCTTTCCTCTCCTTTACATCTGAACAAGTATTATCCATTGTGCTCTTGGATAAACACACTTGTCATTCTGTTTTCCAATAAGTAACTTGTTTCCCAGTGTGTCTCTCCATTGTGTCCTCTATTGGCCCCAACTGGAATTTGTTCTGTTGACCATCACCACTTGGTCGTGTCTTTCTTTAAAGATCTTAGTTGCTGGTGTATTTCTAGCATGTGGTCAGTGTCTGGTATTTTGGTATGACTGCTCAGTGCTCCCTTGCTGAGCAGATTCAAGTAGGGTCAACTGTGAAAGAATGATTTTAGTTGAGCATCTGTTCCTACGAGCAAGAAAAGCTTAAGTTTCCTCAAGAGAAGAAATGATCAAGTTTTAATAATAGATAGAGCCATATAAAATTTTTATTTCTATAAGCCAAAAATGGCAGACTTTTCATAAAATAAACACATCATTATTATTATTGAGCACTTGATGTTTTAACTCATTACTGATCCTGTCAGCCCAATGGCACTGATACTCTTGAGGCACAGAAAGGTTTTGCATGAAGTCCAACATCACATGGATTCAGTAGTAAAATGCCAGGGCTGCCATTCTGGATATCTACTTCATACAATGAATATTTAGTTCATACCTTGAAAGCAAGTTAGGGAGGGCAGTGATGGGCCATGAAGGAAAATAGAAGAAGTATGCATATTTCATAGAGATCTAACAGACAGGCGGTGGTGGAGTGACAGTTTGGTAGGGATTGTGACTTCTTCAAGATGATCACATCCAGTATTATGTCATGGCTTCTTTTAATTACCTGTTCCCTTAGCCAGGGAAGTCTCCCTGGTTCCTAACCTTCACCTGCCAACTAAGGTGACTTCAGTATGGACTTCTGCCTGGCATTTGAGAGCTTCTATTTTATATCAGGCTGTCAGCCCCATACTGCCTAATGCATACATAGCTTTGAACTTGGTTGTTCATTAGTAAGATCCCCAAAGACTCTGTTCTGATAAGTGGGAACGTGACAGTAGAACACCTGCAAGCACAATGATTTTGGCCATGTTTACTTAACGGCCAGTGAGTGTTGTCTAGCTCCTACTGAAAGGATTGGGAACAAACAGATATGGGCATTTGTTTGTTCTCATAACCTATGTAGCTTTCAGAACCTACCTAGTTACTGTTTACATCTTCAAACCAGGGAGCTAGTTTACCCATCATTCCACCTGGTCCTTCCCAATATCTAATCCACAGATGGCCTTCCCATAGCTCAGTTTGAATTTCCTGCCTCAACCCAGAACCTTGCACTTCAGTAAGCTGCTGCAAGTAGAGCCATTTAAAGTCCTGAGCAGTACTTTTGAGTTATTGCCCATGGATTTAGATGATCTGCTAAGGTGTTTTTGTTTCCATGAACAACGCCTTCTGCTTTGTGTGGGTATAAATGGCTGCTTAAAAGAGAAAAATCTCTTTAACTTGAGGGGGAAAAAAAAACCCTCATCTTGGGTAAAGATTCAAGTGATTAGAAACAGGAAGCCTGAAATAACAACCAGAAAATTGATGGCTTTGTTGGCATGGGCACCACGTGCAATTCCAAGCCGAACCTTTAATCAAACAAAAATCCTCATGCCAAGGAGTGCTGAGAATTTAATTTAAATCCACAGAAGCCAAAAAATAAAATTCAGAATTATGGCTTGAGGTCAGCAGGATCAATCTGGTTAGAGGGGCCAGGAGCTGCCTTGAAATCTCTTGAACTCTGGAAAAGGGACAGAGGTCTAATTGAAAGACCCACAGAGGCCAATTTTAAGCTGTTCTTTGGTCAGCTGGAAGACGTCAATGGGCCCCTGGTACATTGGTAATGAGCTTGCTTTGATTTTGGAAATCAAATGTATGAGCCATACAAAGAAAGTAGTCACCTGCAACCTACTGACAAGACCTGATCTCTTTCAGTGACAATTTATTCGCCCAAAGGGGCTATGCTTCCTCTTTCTTCATGGGGAGGGGATGGTCTTTCTGAAGGCTTGTCAGGGTGATTGAACTTGTCATCTTCCACACACCAGAGCAGTTCTTTCTCCACCTTGCAGGTTTTCCAACTCACATAACTTAATTGTATACAACTTCCCTCCTCCCCTGCCCCAAAATCTACACCAGAGGACAGCTCAGAGAAGTCAAGTAACTTTCTCAGTCACACAGCAAATGTAGGACAAATCTGGGATCTGAGTCTCTGTGTTCATGCTTATTCCCATCACAAGTGCTGGGCACCTTCTTGAAAGTGACTTTTGTAGTGTATATCCTCCTATCTTTCCTCCTCTTCTTTCCGTGAAAGCCTCCAGAGTGTGCCTACTTCCTGCTTGCATACCACTGAGCAAAAAGAGCTGCTTATCTGCACAGAGGAATGGAGAAGGGGAGAAGCCATGGATGGTTGGGAGAAATGCCAGAACCTAACATTTATTTGCCCAGGATGGCAGAACAATGTCTCCGGCTCTGTGCTTTCCCTATACTGGTAATACATCTTTCAAAGGGATAAAACAACCTGCTCAGAGAGAGCAATTAGATAATTGAGTCTGGAGAAGGGGGATTACTAGATCAGGAGCCATTTTTATCTCTCACTTTCATCGGCATTAGATCCTTAAAATCTTTAAATAAAACACTGTAGGATCTGATGAGTGTTTCTGCTGGACGTTTTTCCTAGATTTGATAGAAATAGAATTTCATCACTAAATTTGAAGGTTGAGAAGTTAGGAAGCAAATCAGTAACTACCTTCTAGTGTTCTGACGAGGATCCAAGTATTTACAATGCACTTGTAACTGCCTGACACCTAATAGTATTTATGGAGTTTAATTAGAGGGAGAATGGATTCCAAAGATAGTTCATATCCCCTTTCTTGGAATCAATGACCAATACTGAAAGTAAAGTAGATTAAAAAATGTAGAGCAACTTGTAAAAACCTACAAACATGAGAAATTGTCTATTTCATTTTTCCTTATGTAAGTATGTTTATGATATTAGGAATATTGAATATTGGGAAATCAAGATTAGGAGATTGTTCACTTTCTCTTCTTTTTAAAAGTAGGCATTCACTTTCACACTTCCTTTTTAAAAAGTAAATGAGTCTGAGGGAAGGTGTGGCATATTAAAAACCAAACTGTTGGGAGCTTCCGGTTGTAGCCATGTGAATGTAGACCACTCCACCACTGCCTGACAGCTTATGTTTTTTGGCATGGTGAAACCTTACAGCTTATCTTGTTCCTGAAGAGGAAGGGGATAGGCGAACCATTTTATGATATGCCGAGGGTCAATTTGCTACCTTTAATAAAGTGTTGATTTCTTTGTACAGAACTTCCAATCCCCCCCCCGCCCCGACACCAACAGCAAAAATAAGTCAGGTACTACTGCAAGCTACTTGATTAGTATCTTTCAAAATTAAATTGGTTCTGATCTAGATGTTGTATAAAAAAAACAACAACCAGACAAAATCGTAAAGCCTGGGGAAGATTACAGTGTTTATATAACAAAAACACCTACTTCTATTATTGATCATGGGTTTTGTTTTTTAAAAAAAAGAGCTTCCTAATTTGACATTCCTCGTTTAAAGTCTGAGTTCACTATAAGTAGGTACAGCAGACCAGGTATGAAAGTCCAAAGACTAGGTTTTATCATGGAAATTTTTAAATGCTCTATACTGGTGCTGGGGTGTGAGCCCCTGTCTTGCCTGTCAGTAAAGAAAGCTAACCCCCGGCTGATGACTGGTAGTTATATAACTAGATTTCCAAGGCCTGGAAATTGGGTTTTCCCCTGAAAATGGTATTGCACAGAGTAAAAAAGAATAAGAAAGATCCTGGAGTATGCACATGTAAACCTTGTCATTGACAGACAATACTGAGGTCTGACTTGTCTACTTGATGGCTCTTCTCAGAGATCCGCATGTTTCTTATTTATTTCTTATCTATCTTTATGTAGTTGTACATGGGAACTGTCATTTAACAAAGCAGTGTAACACTCTTACCCATCCCTCCTCTCCTCACCCTTCTTAACTATGCAATGAGCATATTGTATTAAGTTCTAAGTATGAGACAGAAAACACGCTTGGATCATTCCTAAGAATCCTGGATTGCCTGCCTCACCAACCCTGGATTGTGATTCTAGGACTCCCAACATTCCTCCCTGTTATCAAGGGAAGAATCTTAGCTCATCAACCTGATTCCCTTTACTCATTACCTTCAGGGTTGTTCATGCCTGAGTTTGAATCCTACCCCTTACCTTTCCCCCCGCCAACTTTTAGGAGCTAGGCTTTCCAAATTTATGTGCCTATGAGTTCCAATATACAATGGGGCTGGCAAATATGGACTCAGAGGACTTCTTGTAAGGGTTCAATGCCTTGTGTTTAAGGGGTGCTGATATTACATGGTAGAACTTAGAAAACATCATAAAGGTATGACATTAAATCGATAGTCACCAGCTATGTGCCTTTGGACCAATCACTAACACAATCTTGCCCTCGATTTTCTAACCTGTCATATTGGTAGAGTTGTTGTGAAGACATTTGGTGAGTGTTTGCGAGACAGGAAGAACTAGGGATCTGGATAAGTGATAGTTGTGTCTTCTTTGTCATTGTTCTTTAAAGCCTGATCCAGCCTTCTGCTGGGAACCCTGTCCTCTGAGAAGATTCTCTCCCCTCATGGCATGTTCTCTGGCCACTTCTTTCCTCTGAGGTTTCCTCTATCCCCAACCAGAGTGTACTGAGGGAATGCAAACCAATTTAACCAAAGCCAAACATAATTACACAAGTAAATCTGCTACTACTGTGGCTGCGGGGACAGAAGGGAAAAACACTCCCTCCTCTCTCTCTCTCTCTCTCTCTCTCTCTCTCTCTCTCTCTCTCTCTCTCTCTCTCTCTCTCTCTCTCTCTCTCTCTCTCTCTCTCTCTCTCTGTCTCCCTGCCCCTCTCTCTCTGTCTCCCTGCCCCTCTCTCTCTGTCTCCCTGCCCCTCTCTCTCTGTCTCCCTGCTCCCCCCGTGTCCCTCTCTCCCTCTTTCTCTCATATATTCATATGTACAGTGCATTCCAAAATGAAATCCAGCCTCCCTCCCAGCTTTGGGGACCCTTACAATTATTGCAATCACTGTGCTGATGTGGGCTGTGACCCTTTTTTTCCACCAGCTTGGACAGGAAGGAGATTTGAAGGCGCTGGAATGTTTTGGGAGAGAAGGGTAGCGCACCCCCCATCCCGCATACCTGCTTTTGTCCAGAGATTTATCATTAGTGTAGCTTGAGCAGCTTTATTCTATTTAGTAACGCATTCATTCATTCATTCTCAGGTTCATTCATTCATTCCTTCGCTGGTCTGTTCTCCAGCCCTTCCCTTGGCATTCTGCCCGGGATCCTTTTGCTCTGGGAGGGCACAGTTGGAATGAGTGCGATGGTGCTGAGCATCCTGGCCTCTCTTGCTGGCTTCTAGAACAGGAGGGAGCTGACGGTCACATGCACACATCACTCAAACGGGTTTTATTCTAGGAAACGAAATCTGGATTTTTTTTTATTGTTTTTCCCCATCTGTGTGTGTGTGTGTGTGTGTGTGTGTGTGTGTGTGTGTGTGTGTGTGCGTGCGTGCGCGCGCGCACGCGTGTGTGCGCACGCACTCCGGGCCTATGTGCTGTCTTTCACTTGAGCCACACACAGCTCCACTTTGTGCTTTTGGGTGGCTTGGCATGGAGTGGAGAGGCAGGTGCTTGTTCTGTACCATGTTGATTGCCACCAAACTTCTCAGATGACCAGAGATCATAGAGGACGATAGACCCTGATAGCTTGATTCTTCCTCTTTCCTTTCCCTTACTGTCTCTGCCAATCATGTATTTGCCTGCTAAAATATGCACGTATGGGTTGCTCTGGTTATGTTGCATGCCTTTTCCTACCTATTCAGACAGAAACTTCCAGGAAGATCATTGGCTTGCCCAGCCCCCTCTATCTCAGCACATCAGAGAGTCCTAGGCACAAAGATGCGGTGAGGCCAGTTCCCTATGACCAGCAGATAAATACCGACTTCCATTTTGAGCTCACATTCTCATTGGGTGAAATGGACAATAACCAAATACACTTAGAAGATCTCAGAACAGCTGGTCAAACTTTTGTGGGTGATAGTTATGTTGATGACAGCATTTGCAAGGACTGTTCATGAGTCCCCTTGGAAACTGGAGTGGTTGGAAAGAGGATTAAGGACCAGTAAAAGTCCTACTGGGAGATGGGCTGACTTAGAAGTTACAGAGCCCGTGGATCAGGTCAGAGATAGAATTCTGTTGATTGCATTCTGGCTGGGTAGACAGTCCATTACAATATATATGTTCCAAGTTTCTCCTTAAGGTATTTGTTCCCAACATTAGTGTTCCCTTTTAGTAGTGGTTAATATCAGGAAATGAATATCTGATTACATTTTTCTAAGACAAGTCCCTTAGCAGCAGGTGAAATCTCATCTTATCGTATCTTTTGCATAATTCATTTTGGGAAAAAAAATCTCTTGAGTTTTGCTTTCAAGACTTAAGGGGGGGAAATGAAGCTGGTTGGAGGGTCATAAGAGTTTTTAACCTTTCTAGATAAGCAAAAAAAAATACTTAATATGATTCCAGGCACAGACCCTGAAGTCAGAGTCTTCACAGCAGGAAGCTTAGGTCATTGTCCTGCTGGTGAGGTGGGTGGGGGGGGGGGCGGTGGGAGAGGGAGGTGGTGAGGCAGGCAGGGAATGTAAGCCAGCTGCAGCATTCTGTCCATACTGTCCTGTTGATTCATCCTGCATTGCTCAGAAGCCATGTCCCCTACTTGGCTACAGCTTACTATTACAGAAACATTCTAAAACACTGTTTTCTCAGCTTTCGCCAGATGTGGTAGCTGCCATTGCAGCCACAATAGGCTGTGCTTCTTGGAGTGAAGGTTGGCTTGTTGTCTGAGCACCAGATCTTTGATAGGTGGGTAGGGGCAGGGCTCCGTATCCTTAACCTGATTAATCTGATCCCATGCTTCTGTTCTTCTGTCCTTACTTGTGGTACAACTCAGACCTAGGAAAGGACAGGGCCGGCTGCACTGGCTGCACTGGCTGCAGTCCCTGCCCTTTCTCAAGGCTAATTTGATGTCGGTCATACCAACAGACTTTTCTTTCTTTTTTTCTTTTTTTGTGGGGGGAGGGTCATGGGGTTTGAACTCAGCCTGGGCCCTGTCCCTGAGCTTTTCAGCTCAAGGCTACCATACTATCCTTGAGCCAAGCCCCACTTCCCATTTTCTAGGGGTTCATTGGAGATAAGAATCTCAGGTCCTTTTGTGCCTGGGCTGGCTTTGAACCTTGTTCCTCAGATCTCAGCCTCCTGAGTAGCTAGGATTACCGACAGACTTTTCTTTACGTCCTTGCAGTTCAGCCACTCACAGAATTTCTTCCTGGCTTTTATCACGCACGTGCGTGCACACACACACACACACACACACACACACACACACACACACACACTAAAGATTTGGGATTAATAAACACACTATATGCAGGTACACATGTAACTTGCTACCCTGTCTTCTGTTCATGATTATAACCACGTGCTTACTATCCTGCCCCACAGATTTGGCTCTCGGGAACTGGGGCAGTGAGCCCCTATTCAGTTCAGCAGAGGGGTTCCCCTGTGACATAGTTACTGTTCCACCTCACTGAGCACCCTTGCACAGATCAGGGGGGTTGGGGATGGGGAGCAGCTGATATCAACAGGGTCAAGAAAACTGAAAAGCTTTGACATCATAGACTGGAACTCCAATTCCAAGCATGACTGCCACGAGTGCGACCATACGCGCTGGCGCCTACTATAGCTGGAATCAAGGGTGTTTATGCATTTGTGTTTTTGTGCCCCCAGGAGGACAAGGAGAATGTTTATTTTATTTCTTGTTCTTTCCTTGCCACTTGACACATAGTAGAAGCCCAACTATTATCTGTTGAATAAAAAGAACATAGCTAGGCATAGTGCAGTGTTTGTTGGCATCCAGGCCCATTATATGCACTGTTGTTTAATCATCACAATTGTTTATGCGAGAAAATGTTGTAGCTTTTCCATTTTACAGTTTAGGAAACTGAAACTAGCAAGATTTAGCAACTTGCTACAAATATAGGTAAATATATAGCAGAGGTAGACATATTGCCAGGTTACCCTAAGTTTCAAACTTTTGGGATGTAACCTTTGAGAGTAGAAACACAGCATGTTTAAGAATGTCTCAAAAGGCTTCTACCTTTTTTATTTCCTTTTTTTCTCTTTTGTCAGTCATAGGACTTGAGCTCAGGGACTGGGAACTGTCCTATCGCTTTTTATTTGCTCAAGGCTAGTGTTCCACCGCTTTGAACCGCAGTTGCACGTCCAGGTTTTGGGTGGTTAATTGGAGCTAAGAGTCTCAAGAACTTCCTTACCCAGGCCTGGCTTCAAACAATATCCTCAGACCTTAGCCTTTCGAGTAGCTAGGATTACAGGTGTGAGCCACCAGAGCCCAGCAAGAACTTGATAGTTTTACATTAGAACTGGACAATCTGACTCCCAGGCCATGCCTCTTTCACCCTTAATCTTTGTCTCTTTATAACTCAGAAGAGATCAAGTTTAAGGCTAAATGTATGCATTTCACAGAAATTGTTCTATTTCTTTCTTGTGTTCTTTGCTCAGGGTGGAATGATATATGAGCTCACATGTCTAGCTCTGGGAAGGGATGAGGGGAGGGAGGGAGTAAGTGAGCTGGAAGGATGCTTCTTAGCTGAACTTGGGGTCCTGGGAATTGAACTTGTGCCACTGGCAGTACTCCTGAGGCTGTTCAGATGAGCAAGGGTTATGTCATTTGCTTTCCCTCCTGAAATGTACCACAGGACGCCTGATCTTAAAATCATTCTCATTGAAGAATCTATTCCTTTGTGGAACAAATGTGTTATCTGAAACCTTTAATGGTTTTATGAGAAACAAAGTGAACTCAGAAGCCTGGGTGGCCAGAGTTTGTCTGTGGGTTGTTTTCACTCCCTTTCTGTTAACCATGTAAGATCAACACGAGACTGAGAGTCAAATCGAGCACTCTTTGACTTTGCCCCATCTATCCCTTTGGCTGACGTGAAGATATAACCCATTTCTTTGGAGAAATGTTAGAAGATTCCAGTTGATTAGTGTGTTAGAAGGTGAATGACAGTTTCTTTCTCCTCCTCTTCTTCCTCCTCCTCTTCCCCCTTCCTTTCCTTTTCCTCCTGTTTTTCTTTTCCCTTCCAATCTTTAGATTCCTGAGATGATTAACCGGTACTTGAAGGGCATTCAAAACGAAATGGTTAAATAGGATCAGTAAATTTCCCTTTGTTTTCCTGCCCTCTTAAACTCAAGGATTCTGGGCAGAGTTGGGAATTTGTTCTACGTTACGTGCAAGGGCCTTACATCCTTAACCTTCTATGATAACCCCATGAGTAGTAGAAATTAAATTTATAAATATTTTCACTTTTTCCACCATCTCTAAAATATATAATTTTCTTTTTTCTTTTTTTCTCTTCCCAGCTCTTAAAATGATGACAATATAGAATCTTCTCCCTTTCCTCTAACAGAATTTATTTATTCATTCATTTACCATGTATATGGTTTGTCTCACTGGCTATGGTAAGACCTAAGGCAGCATCCTCACATAGTCTCAAACAGGTCTTAAGTGACAACAATAAATCTAAAGGTATTCTTCCTTTTAATATACTGTGCCAGGGAGATGCACTGAGACGAACCAGAAGAGAAATAGCATCTTCTAGATAAAGGGAGCCAATGAGATCTCCAGAGGTGATGATTTAAGTTACCCGAAGAATGAGTAGATGTGCTAAGGGTGTGTTGGGAGGGACTGATTTGCTTAGCAATAAAAATAAATGTGCTTTTCCCTAGACCCCAGTGTAGTATGCTTTCTTTCCTTGTTTCTAACTTCTTCCATCTGGGAAAACATTCCCTAAATATATTCGTGTGTCTTGAATTGTACTAAACGTACTATTCTAAAATTTTCTTCTCAAAGTTGGTCCTGAGTGATGGGAACTTAGACAATGCCATAGTCCTTCTATAATGAAATGTCCGACTAAGGCAGATACTTGAATTCATTTACTTCTGAGCTGTTGCATTTCTATGTCTGTCATCTCCAACCCAATCATGACCGACATCTCTAACTTCATTGTTGCAAGCTGTCTAAGATCTTTTCCACTGAAAGTACCATGAGGTGTTCAGGGACTTGGGCTCTTGTCATGAAGAAAAGCTATGATTGTGGCTGCAGCTTTCATTTGGTAGGAAGCTAAGAGTGTGGCTCATCTCTGAATTGAGGCAAAGAAACAACAGACCAGAAGTTGTGCTAATGCTGGAGAGAGCCCAGCAAGTCAGTGGACAAGACCAGGATTTCAGAGACCTAGCAATTTCAGTGATAATAGCAATGTCTGGGCGTTTCTTTAGCTGCCCTGAACAGCGCAGGATCCGTCTCCACAGAGCTTTCTCAATGGAGAGTTCTTCACTGGGCTTGGTTCTTGATTGGCTGTAGATCCACTGGACTACTGAGTGGTAAAATCAAGTCAAAGGAAAAGAGCCCGACCTTTAGCTGGGGGAGGCTGGAGGAGAGAAGGACGGGCCACAACTCAGGTTAGAAGACAGCCTCTGGCCTCCTTTGTTCTTCCTCCCGCAGCTGATTGACTAGGTCAGGGGGAGAAGAAAATGTGGGTCACCTCTCACACTGAGGACACCCATGTGCTCAGCAGAGAGTAAAATTCTGTCATACTTAATCCATCAGGCAACTGGTGTTTTGAAAAGTAAATAGTATTTCCAGAATCAAAGTCTACTAGGTTGCACGGCACACTGTGCCTTGCAATTCATGTATACCCAGAATCTCAGAGCGTGGTCACATGTGGACATGTCTTTACAGGTATAACTAGTTAAAGTTACAGTGGGACCCCTGTGTAATTAAAAGAAGAAAGAAGTAGATGAGGGTTAGAGAGGAGAAAGTAAGCAGAGGATGAAGCAAGGAGAAGAAGGAGAAAGAATGGAAGACCAGTGGAGACAATAAGGAGGAGAGGAAGACTAAAGAGACCCACGTAGACAGGTGCAACCAGAAGTGCAATGACTGACATGAGAAGGGACTGGCATGATACATTTGGAAGCAAGGGATATAAAGAAGTTCCAGCACTTCCCAGAGTTGGGGAAAGAACATGAACGGATTCTTCCTCAAAGATCTCAAAAGGAATTAACTCTGCTAACATTTTGATCCCACATTTCTAAATTCTGCAACTGTGAGGGAGTACCTTTCTCCGACTGAAGCCCTCACTGTGTAATAATTTGCTCTAGTAGACTTTTATGTACTTACTGATGAGAGGGTATCTGAAACCAGTGCTGTTATTCAGGCAGCATGACCCACTGCAGGCACCAGTGTGACTCCATACCTCACAGCTCTCTCTACTCTAAATGCCTTGTGGGTAGAGATCAGATTTTACTTACCACCCTGTCCCTAGATCCTGGCAACCAGGTGGCACTCAGCAAATTATGAGAAAAATGAGTGAATCAATGAATGGATGAATACTTCTTGGCTAAAATCATCTTCCCAAAGCCTCGGAAAGCACAAGTTCCCATCATCTTTATTTGTCCCACTGATGTTATTCAGAGTCTAGGCCAGGAGTTGTGCAAGGGCTTGGAAACAGAGGGTTGAAAACAATTAAAAGGATGGGATTTTTGCTTTCTTGAAACTTCTTTCTGAAGAAAGGGCAGAGGAAGGGGCTGCATAAACTAGGAGGGAAATATATATGCTATCAATCACTTTGGACAGTGACATATGCCTGCAAGAAAACAAAGCAGAATGGATGGAGTCACCTTATTAGGCGGTATTAAGGCCTTTGCCTCAGAGATGATAATCAAGTAAGATTTAACTAGCATAGAACACACAGGTCTGTAGAATGTGAAAAACAAGCCCTTAAGCCAGGGCACTAACCCCCCATAAGATGATTAGAAAAAAGAAAGAAAGCTCAAGAACAAGACACCAGGGTCTGGGGAATGTAGAATGAAGTCACTCAGCAAGACAATTAGTTTTGTTCTTCATTGTCTGAAGCCAGAACAATTTCAAGTCATAGGAGAGCAGTTTCCATGTTTCTGCTCTTTGGAACATGGCTTTAATTCAAATTATATTAGATGTTTGTGGCTAACAAAGAGATCCCTGTGCTCAGTCAAATCCAGCCTCAGCAATGGAGCCATGCTGTCACCAAGGCCAAAGAAAGTAATCTTACATTTTCTTCTTATTCAATCACAAGGATCCTGAATGACCTTCCCTGGAAGCCAAGGTCATCACTTGGTAGCCGATGCCTGCCCTTGGCTTAAAGCTTTATTTTCTTTGTGTTCTAAGGGGTGGAATGGAGGCAAATCCAAGCTGACTTTTGGAATTCATGTCTCTGACGTTAGCCATGTGGTATTGTACACCTTATTCAGCCATTCTCCATCCTGTGGTTTTCTGGCAGAAATAGGAAAACTGACTTCTTGTTCCCAAACTGTCTTGCTCATCCTTAATTATTTTTAATTTTTTTGCTCTTTTTTTCATTTTCTTGAAATTATCTGTGTCTCTAATTGCTTCTGTGTGGCCAAAATGTTCCTTGATTAGAACACTATAGAAAATAGTGTTTGCTTTATTAAGTAGCATTTCTAAAGGGATTCTGTGATCTTTGGCGTCCTGTGTTCCTTTTCTTTCTTTTTCCTCTCTCTTTGAGTTTTAATTTGTTGCAATGTATAATCATTAGCTTCTGTGCTGGAATTGCTCTCCAAGCTTAGACGGCCGTGTATTATAATTCCCTTTATTATGTTGGAATCACTTTTAGCCCTCAGTTAAGATGGCTGGACAAGAAGCAGATGAAACAAAATTCGAAATTAGCGTCTATTCTGCACTGGGTGTTGGTCCTGCAGCAGGATTCCTTGCACTTGCTCACAGTGTGTATGGGGGGGGGTAGAAAGGAAAGTGATTATACACATTTTGTAAACCTAACTCACATTTTACAACCATCACCCATATTTTACATATGACGAAATGGACTCTCCTTCACAGAGATACAAAAAGACCTATATTCAAGGTCATCCATGCAGCATAGGTCAAAGCTACAAAGCCAATCAGGCTTCTGAAAATCTATCTCTCTACCTATCATCATCTTCTTGCAGTGGTACAATTTTCTGACATGTAAGCAAAAGGGGAAAGGGAAAGCTGGTACAAAGCAAATAACGTCCAGTGAAATGTTTTAGTGAGTTTACACTATTGAGAACTAACGCCTCTTCTCTAAGTGGAGGGAAAGTAGTTCTATTTTCACTTAGTACAGACAATGCTAGCATAGTAGAATTCAGGCCTATACCATAATATTAGTCAAGGCTCTTCAGGAAACAGAACTAATAGAAGGTAGGTAATAGAAAGGGTTGGCTCAAGCTACTGTGGAGGCAGATAATCCCTAAGATTTACAGGTAGAGCTGGCAAGCTGGAGTCTCAGAAGAGCCAGATGCCAGGGAACCAGAGGAACCAATGCTGTTGGTTTTGTTGTATGTAAATGGTCAGTCTCACTCACCTTGGAGACAATCTGCTTTGTACAGGTGTATACGAGCAAGCTTAGATTTCTGTCCCTTTTGTTTATTGCCCCATCATCAATTCCTTGCGCAATGGGTAGCTAATTGAAGATGTTTAATACATATTGGTCGAGTGGAAAATCATGGATCACAGCCACCAATCCATCACACAAGACACCTGAGTTGAAACCTATTTGACTATCTCACACCTTTGGAGGTGATGAGAGGAAAAAATCTTTTCTGGTTCTTGGTGGAAATGTGTCTTCACTTCAGTCCTGAACTATTTGATTGCAGGAAGAAGTTGAGGGTATAGGCAGGTTCTATCAGCAAACAATAGATCCAGGAAGATGGAGTTTTCTGGCAGAATAACTTTGAAACAATCCATTAAATCTTTCTTGAAGTTTGTAGACAGGGACATTGAGGCTCAGGCCTCTGCTTAGAATTACTAAAATGGATCCAGCAAAGAAATATCTGGGACAAAATTTGAACCCAGCAAAGAAATATCTGGGACTAAATTTGAACCCAGTTTCATCTGAGGAAATGGAAGGGGGAGAAATATGGATGTTGGTAGGCAACCATGATTTCCTAAATTTCCTATATATTTTTTTTGGCCTTGCAAGTTGTGATGTTAGCTGACAAAGAAGCAAATTAAAAGAAATTGCTTTCTGGCATGCACATTAGCTGGAACTACATATAAATGTAGAGTTGATAGGTGTGCAAGAGAGGATTTCCTACCTCCCATGGTAGTGAATGCTCACATCTGTGCTCTTGCTCTCTGACGACGGGCCCTGGGTAGGACACAGGGCCTCAGTAAACATCGAAGTTCTATGGTCCTCAAAGAATTTCCAGTATAAGTCTCGAGGTAGACAGAGAACAGAGAAATGTACCATTGTTTTTGTGCCCATCCTCAGTCTTGAATTCAGAGGCTGGGCACTGTCCCTGAGCTTTTGTGCCCTAGTCACTGCACTCCCTCTTTTGTGCCACTGCTCCATTTATAGTAACGATTTGGTGGCTAAATGGATAGAAGAGTCTCATAGACTTTACCTCCCTGGGCTGGCTTGGAAATATGATTCTTAGATCTCAGCCTCCTGAGTAGCCAGACAGGCATGAGTCACTAACACCTAGCTGAACCAACATATTTTTTAATATAATGGAGGGAGTGGTATACTATCAGTGTCAGTATTGGGCCAACTAGACCAGGATTCTGCTAATTGGATTATACACTTTCTGAGAGTTGACTCTCTCTTCTGGGTGTGTTTTATGGCCATACCACATGGGTAACCAGAAGAACAGTGATGGATAAAAGTTTAGGAGTGCTTTCTGTATATAGGCACTGTGGTGAACGTTTTAATCTATCATGATATTGAATCTTCCTAACAACACTTTGAGGTAGTAACCCTTAGTGTTCCCATCTCTACAGATAAAAGAAATGAGAATAACTTGCCCAAAGTTATAGAGCAGAGAATGGATGGTCCTGAGACTCAGCCCATCTGGTTGCAAATTGGGCAGGCTCGACTGTAGGAGGCACTGCTGATGTTATTATTTGATATCCACAGCAGCACTGGCTTTGAATCCTTCTCTACCACCAAGTGTTAGGTCTCTTTATTATGTGTTTACTTGGTTCTTGTCACTGGTCCATGCATTATCTAATTGAATTCCTACAGTGAAGGGTGAAGTATTGCCATGTCCATTTTATAACTGATGCAGCAGAGACACAAAGAGCTGGAATAATTTGCCTGGAATGATATAACGCTGAACTAGGATACTGGGCTTTTGATACAATTAGAGTCATTCAATCCTGTATGCATTTTTCTGTCTTGCTTTTCTAAAGTTAGCATGCATGTTAATCCAAGGTTCATGTTATACATTCATAGATGAGAATTCCATATTTTCCATTGCTCAGGGTGATCCATTATGTGGAGATAGAACATTTTTTAAGTCAGTGGAATGATTCTAGGTCTGGATTGTTTTCATGTATTTTCTATAGTGAATAATGAAGTTAAAAACAATAATGAAGTTGAAACTGCATATTTATATATATTTATTGCCTTTTATTGTGTTTTCCCACTGTCTTCCCTATCTTTATCTCTCTGTTTCTGTGTCTGTCTCTCTGTCTCTTTCTGCCTCTGTCTCAATCTCTCTTACACACACACACACACACACACACACACAGCTGTTAAGTTTGACAAATTCCATACCCAGATTATACAGGTTTGAACACAGACCTTGAGAAAATTAAGTAGCCTTTCTGAGCTTCATTTATTTCTCATCTGTAAAATTAGGCTAATAAGAACACCCTGATAATGTTGCTTGAAACCTTGAAATAGAGCATGCCCAGCACTCAGACATACAATATCCTTGTATAAGCAACGGAAACACAAAGAACAACCCAGCAAGATAAAAATCTTCACCCATGGAGTTTACAGTATAGTTGCTAAGACACAAAAATGTAATAACTGTTGATAATAAAATAAAATGGAATGACCACAGGGGTAGTCACCATAGGGTTCACAGTCATTTAAAATATTTAAAGAATAAAATATTACAGTCCAAAAGCCAGAAACTTTACTTGATAATGGGAGGCCTGAGTGGCTTCCAGAGGCAGAGCAGACTCACAGGGAAGCCTTGAAGAGTGAGAAAGGATGACTGGAAAAGAGGAGGAACGCAGGGTGGTAAGAACAGAGTGATTGAAGAGCTGGAAGAGATAAGTCTATAGGCTTCAAAGACTTGGGAAGTAACGGGTGTGGATTTGTTTGGGGAGGGGGCTTTGGCCAGGCCCTGTTGCCTGAGACCCTAGTAAGAAGCAGCAGGATCTATGAATCTGTTTTCCTTTTTCCGCTTCTTCAGCAACACATAATTATTCAATAAACAAAACATTTGACTCAGACATTTGTACAAAATGGCTTAGTATCATTTTCCTTTTTCTTGATTTACAAGTAGTAAGGTATCTGTTCATGACTTTTGGTTTCTTGGCATTGGAATACATAGACTTTGCTCTTTTATACTATACTAGTTTGTTGTTGTTGCTTTAGTTATTTAGCTGGATATTATTCCAGTCCCACCTTGCTACTTATACTGCAACATTGCATATGACAGTTTTTTTTGCCATCTGAAACCTTTATTTTTTGAGGTATTCAAAGGGATATTCTGTTTCTCCTTGATGTATTTACGCATTTCTTCTCTTGATGTGTTTACAAGTTTCTCCTCCCTCTATTCTAAGGTCAGAAAGTTCTATATCCTGTTTTCTTCTAGCAGTTTGGAAGTTGTGGTTTTCTTTATTTATATGTTAATTCGTCTGGAACTTATATTTGATCATGTGAGATATAATCTTTTTTTCCATATGAAAAGCTAATTGTCCCAACTCTACTAATCAGACAACTTACTATCAAATAAGTATCGTCAGTAGATGTTCTCTTACACATTTATTTCCACTAGAGCTCCTGTTTCCCTTCTTTGTATTGTCAGGCCACATTATATCCCTGATATCATAAATATTCTCTTGTGTTACTATAAACCAGTACAAACATTATGTTTGAAGGTTTCTGTTCTCTTTCCATTGACCATATAGTTGCTTGTATAATTTCTCCACTGTAGGATAAGCACATTGTTCTTGGGTTTTTTGGTGTTGGTTTTTTTTTCCTTTTATGAATGCTCCTGTGGTGAATAATTTTACAGCGAAAGCATTTACATATTTTTGGATTATGTCCTTTGGATGGATTCCCAGAAATAGAATTACTGAATCAAAGGGCATGAATATTCTTAATACTTTTAATTCGTGGCATGTATTTATTTTAAAAATTAAAATGAATAAAGATTCTGGTAAGTTCTTGCTGTTTTATTATGTAGTTGTAGTTGCCTGAGTTCTACAAAGCCTGGATCTGGGCACAGTTGCCCAGAGGAAGATTACTGTGGTCTCCTCTATAGATTTACCTTTGCTTATCTGATACTTTTTTCTCCCTTCTTTCATGATAGTAGGATTTGATTTCAGCATCTCGCATTTGCTAGGTAAGCACCCTTATAGCTGAACCTCTCCTCTACCCCTTTTTGCTTTGTAGGAGATACTTTCAGAAAGGATTGCACACATTTTTTTTTGCCAGTCTCAGAATGTGAGTCTCCTAGGGACAGGAGTTTGGCCTAGTGGTAGAATGCTTGCCTAGCATGCACGAAGACCTGAGTTCAATTCCTCAGTACCACATACATAGAAAAATCCAGAAGTGGTGCTGTGGCTCAAGTGGTAGAGCGCTAGCCTTGAGAAAGTCCAAGGACAATGCTCAGGCCCTGAGCTCAAACACAGGACTGGGCAAAAAAAAAAAAAGAATGTGATTCTCCTATTTATGTCTACTGCATAGCTGGAATTACAGACATACAGCACCACAGCTAGTTTATTTTGTTCTTTTCTGCGTGTATTGTTCTGCCTGTTTGGTGGGTTTATTATTTTTTTTTTTGAGATAATGACTTATTAAGTAGCTACCTTTTGCTCCATGTAAGCCAGAAAGTAGTGCTCCCAATAAACACAACTTTCTAATAGGTAAGGAGACAATAAACAACTGAAAAAACCGAGGGTTTATTATGTCTGGAGGAAAGCACGGCCTGGGGTGAAAGCCAGTTGTCTTCTGTAGATCAGATGATCTAAAGTGGCATGACACTGAGATTTGAATATGTCACCATAGAAGAAATTCATCCACAGAGGCAAAGTGATGGCGGGTTTCAGGTACTCTTTGGCAGATCACAGTGTACTCTGGAACACAGGAACTCAGGGCTGCAGTTCTGCTGAGAGGAGGCAGCTGAGAACAGGCCTACGAGCCTGTCTGGACCACTCGACATGCTTGACCACAGCAGGAAATATATCTACTGGCTCTTGTTATGCCAGTTGCCAGGGGCTCACACTTGTTATCCTAGCTATTCAGGAAGCTGAGATCTGAAGAACATTGTAGTGCAGATTAACCCCAGGCAGACAAAGCTACCTGACTCTTAGCTCTCACTAACTAGCAAAAGGTTGGAAGTGGAACTGTGGAACTGTGGCTCAAGTGCTACTGTGTCAGCTTTTTTTTTTTGCCAGTCCTGGGCTTGAGCTCAGGGCCTGAGCACTGTCCTTGGACTTTCTCAAGGCTAGAGCTCTACCACTTGAGCCTCGGCACCACTTCTGGCTTTTTTCTATGTATGTGGTACCGAGGAATCGAACCCGGGTCTTCATGCATGCTAGGCAAGCACTTTAACCACTAGGCCAAACTCCCGGCCCCCTGTGTCAGCTTTGAGTAGAAAACAAAACAAAACAAGTGAGTGCAAGGTCTTGAGTTCAAGTTCCAGTATTATCAGTATTTTTTTAAGGTTTCCAAGGGGAAAGTGAGCTTGACATCACTGAGATGGAAAGTTGTGGGGTGGAAGGAGGGGAGGGGAGGGGACAGGGGCAGGGAATAAGGAATTGAGGTTGTGAGGGTTCAGATAAGGAAGACCTGGCCTTGGCCACATTAAATCTGGGATCCATCTTTTAGTTAACAGTGGGTAGTTAACTGGTATTGGAATAGGCAGGCTACTAGAACTACAGGTCTGGAGAGGTTGGGAAATCTAACAAAGACTTAGTGTCTTTGGATCCTTAGAATGGAATATGAGCAGACATGTAAACAGAGAGGGGCATGGGAAGGACCTACCTTCTTCAGATGTTGTTGTGTTTCTCTCATTTGTATTCGTGAATTGAAACCTTTTCCTGTTTTTCTCAAGTAGCAAGAAGAAAATACTAGACATTTTAGCCATGACTTTTCTAAAGTTTCAAACCAGACCCTGTCCATTGAGTTTTGTTTTTTCAGTCATGACTTGAGGAACTACTTTTGTCATTTGATCACCCGTGCATGTTTAGATGGGTGTCTCAGAGAAACAAGCACTAGTATGTGTAATATTTTTGCTCCCCAGAAATGTTCTCTTGTCTTCTATGTTTATGTTGGAGCAGAAAATGTGTTGTTGTGATTTTAGGGTAAGAATTTCTCAAGATATGTGGGTTTCTGGCTTATCACAAGGCCCTGCCCCTCGGGACCCTCTCCCACGTCAGAGAATGGTGGCGTGGTACTCCTTAAATACACAGAATTGTCACCAAGCAATCCTGTGCAGCTGTGGTAGTAGTTCCTTATGTAATTTGAAAGGTGGCTGCGATGGGTTCATTCCTGTGGACATTATTTTTGATGTATTAGAGAGTTTGCGTCTCCACGTTTGAGTATAAAATGGGAAGTTTAATTATATAGAAAAGGCTATTCTCTTTCATTCTTTTTCCCTCCCTCCCTCTTGTCCCTCCCTCCCTCCCTCCCTTCCTTCCTTCTTTCCTTCCTTTTGTGCTTGTCCTGGGGCTTGAACCCAGGGCCTGGTCTCTGAGCTTTTCTACTCAAGGCTATCACACTACCACTTCAGCCACAGGTCCAGCTTTGCTCCTTGCCTCCATTATTTGGTAATTAATTGGAGATAAGAGTCTTTTATGGACTTTCCTGCTCAGGCTGGATTTGAACTGTGATCCTTAGATGTCAGTATCCTGAGTAGGTAGCTAAGCTACACTGATGCCTGGCAAAAAGACAATTTTCTCCTACCAGACTACTATAGATTAGAAGAGTCAGTGAGTAAAATTGTGTTCATTGAAACAAAAGCTCAGCAATCAGGGAAATTCAAATGTACAAATTCCACTTACTGTCTGGGAAATTGACTATATTAATTTATCTTCTTAGACTATAGTTTCTCCATTTAAATTGTTATTTTTTTAAAGTACTGACCTGAGAGGGATGCCCTGAGGACTAGAAAACAATCCATAATAAATGTAAATAAGTTATTATTGTTGCAAGCCTGCATGAGTTAGCTGTTGTGTATGCAAATAAACAAGATAGGTATTATAAAGCTGATAGGAATTCACATTTAAAGAAGACAAATTATTATTTCATTACAACTGTGATAAGTCTAGTAGCCAACAATTCCACTGTAAAGCCATAAACTTATATAAATTTTCATCATTACTTTTTTAGATGATCCTAAATAAGGTTTCATTTTGGAATTAATTAATGGTTTTATGAGCTAAACTTGGAACTGGAAGCAAGTGAATTTCTAGGTTTTGGGGAACACAGACATGATATATCTTTTGCTAAAGAGTCATATTTGCCAGATGCCATGTCTTGTCTTTCTGCAGTTTTAATCTCATTCTTTCCCAGGGCAGCCTGCATTTGCTCTATGGAGTTAAATATAGTAAACACTTTCTATAAGAAAATCCCTGACTTGTGAGTGAAACTCTGATCTGTTCTGTCAAGAAACACAATTTACTGTCTTAGAATCATGCTGCTTGAGAGTTTTACTGTTAAGATGGTAACTAATGTCTACCATTATATAAAATACAGTTTAGCTGAGAATTAACAAAATGATAGGCAGGTGATTTGCAATGAAAAATCCAGTCCATAAGGTTTCCTTTTTTATTTCTAAGAAATCCCATAAAGTTAAATTAGAAAAAGAGGGAAATTCAGAATTCTCAGCCTGAGTCCATTTGGTGTCTTCCGAGCTGGTGAAATCAGATGCTCCAAGATTATTGTTTTGATTTCTGTCTCCATGATGAATTCCACTGGTGTGGTGGGAAGCTTTACTTTTGACTGTCAGTTCAGGAGGGGAGTCCCAAATATTCAGTAGACCTAGCATCCATTAGATGTTGAGACAACCAAAGCAGCTCTTTTGAAGGATATTGCTTAAGGTAAAGGTGCATCACTGTGCAGTGAACTGCAGTCCCTGAATTTGAACTCTTTCTCTGCAGCTCATAGGTAGGCAGCCTTAGACAAATGCTTTCACTTCCCTGAGGCTTAGTTTTCTTAGCTCTAAAGTGGGGTTGATAACAATTTATAGTACAGGGTCATTGTGAGGTTTTAAAGAGTTATGAGGTGAAAAGCTCAGAGCAGCTGCTGGCATATCATTATTGCTCTACATGTAACTACTATTATTAAATGTGGCTTGATTAAAAATAATCATGGCTTAACATAAGATTCCCAGGATTGGGAAAATGTTGGTTAGAGATTAAAGAAGCAAAAAAAAAAATGTGATTCGGGAAAAAAATAAGTTCCTCATTGTGAGGGGACTTTATGAAAAGGAAGGGCAGAGAGAGTAGAGAACTGGGATCTTTTCATTTCCTGTCTCACTCAGCAGCCCACGAAATTTAAGAAAACACAAGTGTGGCCACATGTATCTCTCCACAGTCATTTGAGAAATATTCAGACTGCCTTCAGTGTTTTCCAAGATCTTCCAGTATCTTACATGTGTAAAACACGAGTGACTGAAATGAGGTTATAGTAGAAATGAGCAGGGTTTTTCCCTCCCTCCCTCCTTCCCTCCCTCCCTCTTTCTCTCCCTCCTTCTCTCCCACCCCCCTCTGTATATGGGGAAGTAGTGTTACAACACATAGCTATTTTCTGGATACTGAAGTGAATCACTACACTACCTACTACCCTGCTTCACAGACCCTTTCTTCACACTCCTTACTTGGACCTGTTTAAAGTTTATTTCAATAAATATTTAAAACAACCCCCCAACATTTTGAAGGAGTAGATGCTTTAAGTATGGCTCGTCCTTCAAAGGGGGTGTCTATGCATCATGTGACACGTGGTTTCCATGGTAATTTCTCATTATTGTTGAATTGAAAAATAATTACTCTGGCAAAAATCCCACGTAACTTGTCAGTGCTTAAGTTAAAGATGCTGTAGGGTGAACATAGGGGGCCCAGCTAGCACTAAAATTCAGCTTTTGGTGGAGGGGGGGACAAGGTTAGGGACAGAAGAAAATTGGGGACACAAGTACAATGCTTCGGTGTGTTTCAAACTATAATTAATACTCTCTTCCTCTATTTGATGTGACTGTTATCTGTCATCCTGATTTCTGATTTGGCTGTCAGGAGAATTTGGGCTTACCTATGAGATGAGTAAAAGACAAAGGGGTGTTTTTATTGTTGTTGTTTGTTTATCTGTTATAATCATAGAGTTATACACAGGGGATAATTTAGAAGAGAGATGCTTCATGGTATCTTGACCTAATTAAAGTAGGTGTGCATTGTCTGCAACATGGTCCCTGCCTGGGTATAGGTTGAGTTAATCTTATTTTTATTTACCTAGAGGTGACTGTATGTTGTTGTTACTTTGCAGTGTGGAAAAAAGAATCTACTTAAAAAAAGCCTTATTAATATTCACTGGATTTTGACTGGTTATGGTTCAGATGTGAGAGAACAGCCAGAATGGAAAGTTCCTGCCTGCTAGGGAATGATATGCTTTGTATCCAAAACCCTGTGGCATGCTGGACTTGCACATGAATTTGGGTGCTAGTACTTAGATAACCTGTTTATGAAATCATTGTCAGTGACCATGAAGAATCTGGACTTACTTTCTTGTGCCAAGGGTCAAGAAATAAGCCATCATTTGGTTAACGAAGCCCCTGACACATAGTTTGTCTCTAAGAAAATGATAGGCAAAGATTTACTTATTACCATTACTGTTATGATTAATTATTATCATGTATTGTTTTATCTTCACTGAACTAGAAACTTCTCCTTTTCCCAACAGCATGGATCCATGCTGCAATTATCTCTCTGCATTCCATATGGAAACACATCGCTTACAGAAATCCTTTTTTTTTTTTTTAAATAAAGAAATCTAAGTTCTTACACATGGAGGAACCAGAAGTACAGAGAATCACATTCCCTGTAGCTAGGCTCCGGCCACTTTAGATACATGGATGAAAGACATTTTTACACAAATGCACATATAGATACTGCAGCGGTTCTTGTCATGGCACTGTCATAATAACTTTTTAAAAAGAAAAACCTAGAAACTAGAGAATACTGGTTGCAAAATAAGGAAAGAAAATTCATTCTCTTCATTAGTGTATTAGCATGTAACTTAAGTAAGAAAAGAAATGAGGAAAGAAAATTCATTCTCTTCATTAGTGTATTAGCATGTGGCTTAGGTAAGAAAAGAAGGGGCCCCAATATAGTAAATGCATAACTAAAAACCATGTTGGGGGCTGCAGGTTTCATTCAGTGACCAAGTGCCTTATATGACCCTAGACTAATTCCCAACACCCCAAAAGTCTAATTAAACTGAATAAATATTGAATGAAACTATCATGTTTAAAGAAGGGGATATAAGGTATAGTACCATCTAAATAAAATATTAGAAACAAAATAAGCTTGCATGTAAGTGGAATTGCTAGGCTAAGAAGCGCTATTTAAGTGGGGACCAAGACATGATAAAGAGCTATTTAAGTTTTCTGGGAGTTGCTAATAGAGGTCTTGGGGAAGGGAAAAATATGTGACATAAGCTATGTGGATCCAAGACATTTTATACATTTGAATGCCCTTTGAAAATGAAAATAAGGTGTCACTACAATAATTGTTAGTGCTGGGTAATGGGCCCTGAGTTTTCATCATACTCTCTTTTGTTCTCTGTCTTTGAAAGTGAGTGAAGCAAAACTTGACTTGTTGAACCAGTGGCCAATCAAAGAACTGCAGAATTTTATGTGAAGCATTTCTTTTTTGGTTTCCTTTCTTTACACCTAGCTGAGAAGAGGGGTGGGCACACTCTGCAGTACATACAGCACATATTATAACAGGGAAACCTGAAGGGACATGCTCTTCTTCCATTGTCCTCAACCCATGGGACAGCGGAGTAGCTAAGAGCTAAATATCTACCATGCTGGCTTTGCAAGGTCCTGTAGCTATATTTAGTCATCCCTTAATGCCGTAGCCTCTTTATTATGTAAATATATTCTACAAAGTTGTCTAATTAATCCCAGAAATATACTTGGCAGCAGGAGAAAAGCAAGGGGTATTCAAAGATGTTTAGTATCAGAACAAGTGCCTGCAAGAAGCACTTGAGATTGGTAAGCAAATTCCTCAGGTGGAAAATCTTTGAACAAGTGTCAACTATCTGCTTCTCTGCCTCTTGGGGTCTTTTATTCCCCCTTAAATTGTAAAGGTGATGTATAGAGGGGCTACAGTTACATAAGTAAGGTAATGAGTACAATGTTATCTCCTCCTTTGTTTTCTCCTGCTTTCCCTCCCTCTGACCCCTCTCAGCCCCCAAGTTGTAAAGTTTGTTCCCAACATCCTATCTAATAAGTACTGCTATTATATGGTTCCCCCATTTGTCCAACCATTTCTGTGATTTTCCCTTCCTTTCCTCAAATCAGATGACCTTATATAAGACAAAAAGTACCGAAATCAGAAACAGTGACCATGGGGAATAAACCAAAGGAAAAAGAAAGGAAAGACAAAAGAAATAATTGCAAACAGGCAAACAGTATACTATATATATAAAAAAAGAAAAACAAAACAACCACAAGAAATGTTCATTTCCATATCATGGAGATCAATTTGAATGGCATCATTTTATGTGGTCATATGTGCGTAGTTATTCTACTCCTGGGCATTTACTCAAATTTTCACAAACAAGGCCACATTAAAGCTACCGGCATAACTATGTTCTTTGAAGCATTATCTACCATAGCTAAGATACGGAACCAGGTGCCCTCAGTAAGTGAATGGATCAAGAAAATGCAGTATATAGACACAATAGAATTCTATGCTTCCAGGCTAGGAGTTTGACCTAGTGGTAGAGTGCTTGCCCAGCATGCACAAAAACCTGGGTTCGATTTCTCTGTACCACATACATAGAAAAAAAGCCAGAAGTGGTGCTGTGTCTCAAGTGGTAGAGCTCTAGCCTTGAGCAAGCCCAAAGACAGTGCTCAGGCCCTGAGTTCAAGCCCCAGGACTAGCAAAAAAAAAAAAAGGCAAGCCCCCAGAACTCTTATGTTTCCATAAGAATGAATGTCATCATTTAAATTATTTAAATAAATGTCATCAGATAAATTCTCATTTATCTGATCTTTTACTGAGAAACTTATTTTTGAAAATTCAGATTCTCTATGTATAACTTAAGGGTTAAATAAGATAATAATAGCAACTAATATTTGCTGAATAGTGATCCCTACACTGGGTTTTCTCCTTATTCTGAGAGCACATTTGGTTTACTATCCCACTTATCAAGTGAGCAAACATATAAAGAAGTCAGGGGGACTGACAAAGGTCGTGCTAATATTAAGAGCAGAATTCATATATTGAAATCAGTGTAACATAAAGATTAAAAATGAGAATTCTCCATAAGGCTGTTGGCTCTGCCTTTCAGTAGCAATAAGGGTAGTGACAAATAAAATAAGGTTCAATGTTGGACTGGGAGTGTGGCCTAGTGATAGAGTGCTTGCCGAGCATACATGAATTCCTGGATTCGATTCCACTGTATCACATACTCAGAAAAAGCTTGAAGTGGTGCTGTGGCTCAAGTGACAGAGTACTAACCTTGAGCAAAAATTGTTCAAGGACAGTGCCCAGACCCTGAGTTCAAGCCCCAGGACTGGCAAAAAAATAAGGTTCAATGTATGTAAAGTACTTAGAAATACTGGGTTATGAACATCTTTGTGCTAGTGGCTTTAGTATGTCCTTGTTTCTGGATGATTGGGTAAATGCCAAGTAGCTGGATCATAGGTAAGTTCTATATTTAGTCTTTTGAGGAACTGCCATACTGCTCTCCATAGTAGTTGAACGAGTTTGCACTCCCACTAGCAGTGTAGTAGTGATCTCTCCTGGCCACATCCCCTCCAGCATCTGTTGTTATTAGTTTTCTTGATCATGGCCTTTCTAACTGGAGTGAGGTGGAATCTTAGAGTTGTTTTGATTTGCATTTCTTTTATGACCAGAGATGTTGAGCATTTCTACATGTGTCTATAGGCCATTTTTGTTTCTTCTTCAGAGAAGACTCTCTTTAAGTCTTCTAAGTCTTTGGCCCATCTTTTGATGGGATGGTTGTTTCTTTGGAGATTAGTTTTGGTGTGATTCAATTTTTTGAGCTGTTGATGTATTTTAGATATGAGGCCTTTGAACGAGTAGGAAATCAAACATTACATCTTTTTCTGGGGGAAGTTAATTTATGACTTGTGACCAGAATCAATTATTTCATGATATGTGTGTGTTTGTGTATGCATGTGTATGTGCATGTGTGCTGTTCAGCTGATGTGTCCATCTCCTAGGAAATATCTTATGTCTTGAGATTGTGACTCATTCCATGTTCTGTGGCAGTGAGTTCGAATCAAATGATACCTTTTCTTCTATGCACGTGTCAATCTGTAAGAATGCTCATAGATAATTCTGGAAGCTCATTTGGGCCAGATTCACTCTTTTCTCTGAAGAACATCAGATCATCTTGAGTTACCCTGGCTTTTGCTGTTGATTGCAGGAAAAAAGTAGACACTGAATGCAAACATTGAGTTTATGATTAAGGATCAAGGCAAAATAGTTTGCAGATTTCCATTTGGACATTAAGCTATGGGTTGGCAAACAGATGATGTAGCCAGGTAAATTGATTTAAATAGTTGAAATAATAGGGAAAGTGTGTGTTCTAAAGCAGATTACTGTGTAAAAGTATTTGTTTTCTTTGGCAGGATTGGGTTTTGAACTCAGATCTTCATGCTTGCTGCATGGGTGTTTTATCAGCTGAGCCCCGCATCCAGCCTTAAAACTTATTTTCCATGCAATTCCTTAGAATATAGATCATCTCTCTGCCCTAGATGATAATAGAGGTGGTAGAGAGAAACAGACAACAGAAATTTCCTTCCTGCGTTCTGCACAGTATGTACGTGCTGCACATTTTTGACCTTATTCCTCACAGCGGCTCTGCCAAATGGTTGCTTATGTTTTGTGATTGTTATCTGCCAAGAAAAGGGTTCAGAAAGTAAAATAAGTCACCCAAGGTCACATAGCTGGAAGAAAGCAGCCTTGCTCACTGGGGCAAATGAGGCTGTAACAGTCCTGGGTGTCTCCTGCGGGGAGGCCTGGTGACATGGCTGTCCAGCAAGGCAGAGAGTTTGAAGATAAAAAATTGAGACAAAATGTTTCCATTTAGCTCTTCCTCCAACTCTATGATTTCTACCTTGCCCCTTCCATTTTCTACTTGGGAAGATAGTAGCAGGTTGTTGCACAGAGCAGAGGGGAGGACAGCTTTAGACTGTCCTAAAGACTGAGTTTAAGTCCCGTTTTGCCCATTTGTTGGTTTGGTGTGCCTGACTACGTTATATTTAATACACAGTTTTGGTATAGATAATTGGATAAGCAGTTTCACCCATTTCCTGTATTATTTTATTGAGCGAAACTATGGGCAAGGTCCTTGTTTGAGAGCTGAGAGGTGGAACAGGGAACTACATAAAAATCTGCTTACCAGAAACTTCACTGTATACTGGGAAAAAAAAGGGTAAGGGACTCATCTGTCCTTCAGCTGTGTATGCTGATGATCTACACAGAAGAAGCACTCAATAAAATTTTGTTTTTGAAAGGTGAGCCCAAGAGGATAGATTGCATGTGAAGCACACAGCTGCCCTTGGGTGCTCTTAAAAAAAAAAAAGTCCTCTTTCACGAAGGAAAGCATTGGTCTTTGGTGTGGCTTGTTGGAAGAAAGCCAGGAAAAGAGAGACACAAAAATTCATTTGTCTAAGTTTCATTCTTTCTGTAGGACAGGGAAGCATCCATCTTCCCCGGTTCCTTAATTATTCTTCAAAATGGAAAGCTCATCCTTGAGACCTGTCAGTGACAACAACATAATGTTGTCAACAAGCAGGACAGCTGACAGGCAGGGGAGGGTGGCCCAGGATGTGAGCAAGGCAATCCTTTCTGCCTCACCCATCCGATGGGAATCTGAGAAGCATCTGTGCTCTGATGGACCATCTCTGGAGCTTGAGAATGGGAAGGCAAATGGTGCCACACACAGAGGAAAAGGCTGGGGTTGTTTCTGCATCTAAGTCGTCACCACTCAGCCCAGAGGATTATCAGCGACTCTAACTGCCTGAAGCTCTATCTTTCCCAAATGTTTCCTGGATGAGCAAGAGAAACCACTCAATCCAAGGCAAACAAACACTTCATGCGAATGGCCTGCATTCTGCCCAACTCTTCTACTCTTAATCACTGCTTTAATAATAAGGATGTGGGTGCCTCTCATCTTTGAAGGGTGTTCAAGGACAATCCCCATGTGTGTTGAGAGTTGTCCAGGAAGGTATATATACTTAAGTATGTAGACACACACATGCTTGTGTGTATATATGCATGTGCACGGGGGTAAATTGCACACAAATATGTATGTGTATATGTATTTGTATGCATGTGTAGAAAAAAGAAAGAGGGGAATTACATAAACCAGATAACTCCATAAAGCAATGGCTAAATTTTAAAAGTTTCACACAGTAGAGCTAAGATTGGCCCTTTTTGATTAAATTACTTTAAAAAAATATCTTGTTAACCTAGTTGTAATATTATGTTTTCTGTTTTAAAAAATGGGCCCTTAAGAGAGCAGAAAGCAAAAAGGAAAGGGAAAAAACTTTGTACGGGCTTTACATTAACTGCAAATCCTTTTGTTAAAAAAAAATGGGCAAATAGCATTTCCTGGTACATTGATTAAACTTATCTAAATACATGCTCAACAATTCACTGGGTTGGTGTTAGCTGGCTTATTGAGTTGGACCTGGGTTCTGATTTGAAGGAATTAATCTGAAGAGTGTCTACACAGCCACCCCTCCCTCCCCCAGCCCACGCATATCCATAGGCCAAGGAACCCAGAAGCCAGTGAGATTCGTTCCTTTTCTTTCTCCTTTCCCTCTTTGAGAGATTTCTTGCCTGTGAAACAAATGCTCTGTCTCCTTACAGGACAGTGACAATCTCTGGTGGGATGCCTTTGCCACTGAATTTTTCGAAGACGACGCCACATTAACTCTTTCATTTTGTTTGGAAGATGGACCAAAGCGATACAGTAAGCAAGAAGTTTATTTGTCTAATATTGTCTCTTTTTCTGCCACTGAGAAAAGCACAGGAGTCTTGAGAGAATAGCCCTCCCGCTGACGCGCTGACAGTAATACCTCCACTTGTGACAGTGCTTCTGCTTCCCATCAAGTCCCTGTGACTTGGCAGCAGCCCCAGTCAGTGCTGTAAGATTTCCTCTGAGGCTCAGAGGATCCAGACACTGCCTTGGGTTGAGCGTGGAATGAAGTCACGAAATAATAAGCGGTAGTAGAATGATGGAATGTCTCCATGTTTCACTTTTCCAAGTTCCTCTTTATCCTCAGTGGTGCACACTTGACACCCAATATTGTGTGTAAAAACATCCTCACATCACTGTGTCAGCCACATTCTTCTAATTCCTTCTTATCAATGATCTCAGGTATTTGTGTGACAAGTGCTATATTTTTCCCAAGGATGGAGGAGGAGAAGGAGGAGGAAGACTCAGCTGCTTTGAACATTCAGTTGGGGATTAGTGCTGACAGAATGATAGTTCCTTCTCTGTAAAGATTCTCACAGTACTGCCAGTGGCAGCTTGGGTCACAGCTGATCTGTCCTGATTAGGTTCAGCCAACTTGTCAGAAATCAGATTTGCTGGTTGTACTTTTAAACCGAGAGGCAGAGATACATCTGCACAAAAGCAATTAACGTCCACGTAGATCAGAGAAAGATGAGCTTTCAGAAATCACTTGTGCAAATATAAAAGGACCTATCAAAGGGGAGGGGAAAGGAGCCAATCCCTGTGCCACAAACACTAAGGGGATAATGGAATCCATTCCAGAAGAGGGAGTCAATCTAGAACATTTGGCAACTGACAGGAAATGAGGCTCTGGACAATCACCAGTCAAAACTCCAATAGCTGCTAAATCTATAGTGGAGTCACTGGGTAATTCACTTTTGATTAGAAGGGACTTTAGCCAACTTAGTACTATCTGGGTCTATTATGTGATTACTTGGTTCATTATGCTAATACATGCATGTGGTGACTTGCTTTAGCATGGCAAACACAGGAACTTTGCATCCAGTTGAAATTTGTTGCTAGGGTGGGCTTTTAAAAGCATAGTATATTTCGAATGAATACTTTGGGTGAGAGAGAGGCCAGTAGGATGTTTTTATGCTTTAGGCTGGCAGTGTGCCTTTATGTTTATTGAAATGAGTTCTGTCACCAGCGCATGTATCCTTAGTCTTTGATCTTTTCTTTCTCAAATAGTTGCCTATGGCCCTACGGTGGTGTTTTAGATTTAGAGAGTTAAACTCAGTAAGCCAGCAAAAACAACAATGAGTAATTCTACCCAAGTAATCTGTGCCTACTTGCTTGTTTTTGCCAGTCTTGGATCTTGAATTCAAGGCCTGGGTGCTGTCCCTGAGGGGATTTTTTTTTTTTTGCTTATACCTGGCACTCTACCACTTGAGCCACAGTTCTACTTTTGGCTCTTTGGTGAATAATTGGATATGAGTCTCACAGGCTTTCCTGACTAAGCTGGCTGAGATCTGTGATCCTCAGATCTCAGCCTCCGGAGTAGCTACAATTACAGAGGTGAACCACTGGCAGGAACCAGGCTGATTTCCTTATTTATTCACTCACTCACTTACTTATATTCAGAAGCATAGCCCCTCACTGCGAGTTCACATTGTTTTGTGTCCCTGAGCTTTGTCAGTTTGGAAACCCATGAGCATCTGCCCAGAGAACAAGACTTATGCTTTTAATGCCCGTACTAATAAAAGAGTCTCGTTCATTTTGTTTTGTTTTTCTCCTCAGTCCACTCTCCACCCTGACAGCATTTGGGGTGAGGCGTGATCAACAACCTGTGAGATCTTCCACCTTGCGAAGGGGTGAACGCTTGAGCACAAGCATTGTTGCCCAGGTTCCTTTGTTTCTCTGAGCCAAAATATTTCCCGAGTAGAGAAGAGAAACAAAGATGATTGACAGCTTGAGCCCCATCTCATCAGCTTCTTCGCTGACGGCCTGGTGGTGTGCACGCACACACGACTGATGTGCAAAGCAAGTGACAGCTGATTGACAGCTCAGGACTGGGAGATGGGGCCAAGGAAGCTTGCTTAGAATGCCTGCCGTGCACTGTTTATGCATTGCTCCGAGCACAGGCTTTCCATCTTAACCCGTTCAGGGGCTAGAGGCTTGGCAGCCTAGAGCTAGAAGCAGAGGCTTTTTCTCAGTGCTTCCTAGGGAGCAAAAGGCCTGGAATTTCTGAGGAACAAAACTAAGACTTGCCTGTCAGAGGTCCCCATTTTATACATGCTAAAGTAATCACATTCTAAATGAGATTTTTGTTCAACACTTCCTTACAAAAATTATTTCCTCCCCCTTCTTGTCTGTGTCTTCTGGCATCCTTTGCAGTTCCATATTATCCTGTCTTTAAGCTACTATAAATCCTGTAAAATGTCTTTGTTTATTTATTTTTTGTCTGTCATCCCTTTATTAGCACACTTGCTCCATGTGCATAGAGACTTTGTTAATTACTTGTCAAGTAAATACAAGGATTTACATGTGATGAGTGGGGAATAAATGTCAAGTGAGTGAATGAATGAATGAACAAATGACTGTATGGCTGAACACTTGGAGAAGAGCTTCCTTGTCAAATAGAACGATGGCAGCAACAATCCTTTGCAGAGATCTTGGGATTTTTTTTTTTGCTAGTCATGGGGTTTGAACTCAAGGCCTAGCACTGTCCTTAGACTTTTCTTAAAGCTAGGGCTCTACCTCTTGAGCCACAGCACCACTTCCAGCTTTTTTTTTCTATGTATGTGGTACCAAGGATTTGAACTCAGGTCTTCTTGGATACTAGGCAAGCATTCTACCACTAGGCTAAACTCCCAGCCCTGATCTTGGGATTTTTTTAATGCTGGAAGAATTTAAAACAGTCAGCAATTAACACTAGGACATATTTCTGATCTAATAGGGAAGAAAAAGCCTAGCAGCATAATGATTTAGGAAATAAAAATGCCTTGGGCCTCCTATAAGAAAGCCCCTCTTACTGACCTTGATGCGTCTACCCCCGACTTCAAACACTGTGCTCTCCTGCTGGGAGGCTGGATGGATGACTTCTGAGGACCTATTGGTTCATATGGAGACCACTGGCAGCTCTTGAAGATGGCTTGCTGATAATGAGTATGGGCAGAATGGACAAGACCATTGGGACATGTTAGAAACTGGGCTGGGTGTCCCCAAGGCTACTTTGCTGTGCCTCTGATTTCTTCAGTGTCTGGAAAAGTTGGTACTTCCAGAGAGGCTAAAAATAATCACTTCAAGTTTTCACTCATCTTTTAACTACTATGTGTGATTTAGGACTGAGATTTCTAGTCATTTTCTGTTATATGTATGGTATTTCCTTTTAGCCTCCATGTTTTGTCTGAAATAAGGATTTGCTGTGGAACCACACATGTTTGTGGTTGCCCTAGCCACAAAATATTTTGTGACTGTTGGATGGACATTTCACTTTAAAAAGAGAAGGACAAAAATGGGGGGGGGGAGAGAGAGAGAGAGGAAGAAAGAGGAGAGGGGGAGAGAAAGTAAGGAAGGGAGGGAGGGAGAGAGAGGGGAGAGAGTGGGAAGAAGGGAGGAGAGAGGGAGGGAGGGAAGGAGTGAGGAAGGAAAGAAGGCAGGCAGGCAGGCATTTAAGAATGTCAGTTCTGCCTGTGAATTTTCTTTTCAGTCTCCAACTCTCCTAAATAATTTGGCAAACAGCACATTGGACCCTGTGTGGAACCATTACATTTCCTGTTTTTCTTTTGTGTTTCCTTCTCGCTTCTCATTCTCCCTGAAAGTGGCTGTACTGCAGTGCTAAATTTCTTACGTTTCTTCCTAGTAATAGATGTTCTTATGTGTTATATAGTTAGACATGTTTCCTTAAACAAAGAATTTCCACATAACCCAGTTAGCATTACTATACCACTCAGTATTTTTAATGTGTTTTTCATAGAAGATTGTGAATCCTCTATGTATATTCTGAGTCTTTCTCTCTCACTCTCTCCACTTTTCCATTCTATGTAATAGAATATTGCATAATTAAAAACATATTTCTGTAAAAACTGGCCCTAGATAATAAGCATAAGGCATTTTGACACCACATTTAATAACTACTGTGGCACGAAGGAGGCCATTTTTCAAAGTTACATGCAAAGTGTATGTGCTGCAACATGCTGGGAAAGGGTGAGATTACAAGGCCAGAATCTGTGCATGTGACTTCTCTATAGCTAATGCTTCTACATTGCTCACCAGGAAGGTTCAGGTTCAGATGGGCAGTAGTTGGAGTTCCTGAGCCTCCTCAAGAAGCACATGTCAGCTGGCTCTGGAGACAAACTCCTTCATAAAGTAACTTTGTTCCCAGACATTCCCATTATTTTGCTATACATGGAAGTAAAAATGAAGGTCAAAGGCTTTAGATTCATTCATTCATTTTAGCCACACCATGACTGCATCATATGACATAAAGCGTATTGCTTAAGTTTCTTCAGCTCAGGTTTTCATCTGTAACATCAAGGTAGTAATAATGCCAACATCGTAATGTACTTGTGAGGATGAAGTGAGATACTGCTAGTTATGGCATATACCAGGAAGTATTTGCTACACAAATGAAAGAAAGAGTGAATGAATGAGTAAGTGAATGAATTAACCTACAGGAAGTAGTCTCCAAATTCATTCAGTCATATGGCACACAGCAGCAAGAAAGATTCTAGATTTGGTTAGATCCAGTTCAGGCCTGTCCTCTTTTGAGATAGGAATGCTAAGAATTTGATGTCCAATTGCTATGAATGAAAGATGGCAATTTAAACAAAAAGAGTAAGATATCTACTCAAAGAACTAAGAGCTATTAAAATACCAATCAGGTGCTGGCAACTTCTTTGCCTTTGATCTCGATAACTTATTTATAAATGATCAAATGGAAGGAAACGGACTTTGATTGCACCCACAACTTGTCTTAGAGAAAAGTAATGCACTTCTTCTGAGTAGTTCTTGGCAGTCAATTACAAGAATTGAGAGATAGATAGATAGATAGATAGATAGATAGATAGATAGATAGATAGATAGATAGATATGTATGGATGTATATGCGTGTGTGCATGTGTGAGTATAAATTTGGTTTTGTTTTGTTTATTGCATGAGTGGTGGAGGGTATAAGAGCTTCAGCATAGAGCCAGCCTCTTGCTTCTATCAATCACTTGAGCCATGGCTTCCAGTCTTAGAAATGGATTCTTTGCCATGACTGCGGCATTGCTGCTGCATATTGACTTAGATGTTACTGTCTTGACTGTCTTCCTCTGAATGGAGTTGTAGTAAATGGCTTTTGGATTCTCTAGCCGCTGATATTATGAGTGACACTTTGCAATGGCAGACTTTTATGACACTTTGCTAGATTTGGAGTAAAAGAAATTAAGACCAAAGCAAATTTCTATGCCATGTTTATTTGTTACCTCACCAATTTATTGATTGACTGATTCATTTAGATATTATGGCGATCCTGCTGTTACCAAGTACAGCAGACAGTTCTAGGAGAAAGATGGTTCATTAAACATTTTTTATTTTTAATTTTATATAAAATCTCTTATTTTAAGTTAGTGTAACCAAGTGAGCAACTCTGAAAGAAAATATTCTTGTCCCTTTAATGGAAAATGTAAGACTAGTCATAGAAACAGTAACTTCAGACAAAGCTCACAACTAACACACTGACAGATTTCTACAGAAGAAAAAGGAGACTGATTCTCTCCCATTTGTGGTTTTGAGTTGATGGTATCAGAAGTAGCAAATTGACTGTAACAACAGATTGAGCAGACATTCCATTCTCTCATCTCTAATAAATACCCCATTAATGATCACATGAGATAATGGACAGAAAGTGCTTGGAATAAATTTAAAGTGCAATACAAGTTGAAGGTATAATTATCATGATATTTATAATTGATCTTTTGGATTTGGGGAATTTTTATTTTTCTCTTTATATGCCATAAATCAAGCTGTTATGAAATCTAAAGTCATTTTCTCTTTTCTCATGGTGTTTAAATTGGGCAAACAAATAGATTTAAATAAATCAGATTTCTGACACCCTTAAGAGCTCAGTTAGAATGTCTAAATGAGGTACAACATAGAAAACACACATTGTGAGATGATTTTGACCCTCTACGTGATATCTTTGGGGACGTAATATATGAATTTCTTTCTCTATCCCTAGGCCTTGAACTTGGGGTCTCGAGCACTTGCTTGGTTTTTTTCACTCATAGCTGGTGCTCTACCACTTGAACCACAGCCTACTTGTACTGGTTGTTTGGTGATTAATTAGAAATAAGAGTCTCCCAGGTTTGCTTTGTTTTCATTTTGTTTGTCTGGCTGGGCTAACTTTGAACTGTGATCCTCGGATCTCAGCTTCCCATGTAGCTAGGATTATAGACATGAACCACCAGTGCCTAATCACATGCATTCTTTGACTCTTGGTTTTATGGAGTAGATTACTACTTTTGTAACTTCCTCATGATTTACAATCACAGTATTTATACTCACAGTGATTTTTGAAAGGGTATAGTTAATTTTCTTATTGTCAAAGTGACAGATGTTGTTCCTGGCACTTATTTTGTGACAATAAATAATCTATAAGAAAAAACTTGTTGAAATACATTTAACCTAACACTTTTCTGATCTCCAACTTACTATCTTAACAGTAAGGTTGCCAGATAAACTATAAGTATACAGTTATAACATTTGGAAGATGTTCATAAATACTTGTTGGCTTAAAATGAATTATATTCTGATAAATCCATTGTAAATAGCAAATATTATAAGTTATAAAATGTATAGAGTATGCCTAACCTATGGAATATGAACCCTAACAATGCAGTAAACAGTATAGTGTATTACTTATCCTTAGAATTATAGGGTAACTATTCACTTATACTGCCCAGCAAAGCAAGAGTTTCATACCATCTATCATTAGAAGAAGATCAAAATGCAAAAATTCTAAATATGGCGTCTTCAGAATGGGTATAGTTTTACACCATAGTAAAGTTAAACAAAGTAAAACAAAATTTAAGATGAGCCTTTGTAAGTTGAAAACTATCTCTGCTACCAAATTGTTTCCTGTTAATCTGAGATTCAAAGTATTGAAACACCCTTGAGATTTGTTGATTAAATACTGTACAGCTATGTGAAAGGGGTACAGTTGATTCTTAGATACAAAATCTTGAAAATTCTAAGGCAGATACAATGGCACATGAGCATAACATCATATCAAATAGGTTTTTATCCACCAAAGCTTTCCTGGGTTTATGACTACCTATACTATGTGCGTTCCACCTAAAGAAAAGAAACAGATATTTGGAAGGGAGAGAGAAGTCTTCCTTTCCTGGAGATCAAAGCTCATAGGACTTGCCCAGGTAACCATCATAGACATTTGGAAAGGAATAGCAAATACATACAAACAAATAAGATCAGTGGCTTTCTTTAAGGAGGCTTGTAGCTTAAGAAGAGAGGTGGTTATGCACACTAGTAACTCTAACGCTGTTACAAAACCAAGGTAAAAGTCAGCCAGGCAAGGTATTAGATAGACTACGTAGGTAATCTATAAAAAGGTGACTGTAGTTAGAAATTGGCTAAGACAGTAGCTTTTAAGTGCCCTGCCAACAACAGTAAAGTTAACTGTAGAAGAAAATGGCTACATTAATTTTGCCTCATATTTTATATATATTTAAGGTATATATTATACATATTACAGTAATTATAATAATTGATATTGCTTATTAAGGTATATATTATATTAACTATATATTAATTTATATTATATTAAGGTATATCTTATACCACTTCAATATATACAAACACCATAACACAATGTCTTTTAGTTAAAAAACGTGGATTAAATAACTACTATAGGGTCAATAAACAATACAAACATGACTCAACATAGCTGAGATAAAGCCCGCAGGCACATTAATGCACCTATGTTTCTTTTCTATGTTTCTACCCCTACAATCTCAAGTTATCATAATTTAGTTTGTATTACAGAATAAGAAAAATGTCACAAAACAACGTAGATGTTTATTCGTTTGTTCCACTCATCTTAGCCATGTGCTTGTGAGCCTGTTCTATAATATTTAATACATATTTTTAGATTATATTTTCCAAATGTAATATGTTGATGCTATTTAAAAGATGTAATATATTTGGAAAAATCAGCTCTCAGCTGATATGTACAGTATTTTCCTCATACCATATGGATTTGGGGGTGTAATGGGGTGAACCAACTGAGAATTCATATGTGTTTTCAGGTAAGGGCACCTCTTATTTTTGTGCATGGGATGAAATTAAACATTTATTGAAGTCAAGTTAGATTATCATTCTTCTACTAGCATGTTAAGCAATATCAAGATGGATTGTATAAGGGTGTAGAGTCTCCATGGATAGAATTACCCATTGGGTAGGTTTCATTATTAATAGTTTAATCAAGGCAGTCGTTTTAGCATGATTATACTTAGAAGCCTTCAAGTATTTTGCCTTTGCTGTTCATCCTAGGGTACTCTGCTTGTGTGTTTGTATGAAGTTGGTCTCTCTCTTCTTGATGCTCTTTATACACTCTTTGATACGACCTTCTCTGTTCCTTCAAGTCAGAAAGATCCAACCTTGACAACAACAGACATGTATACCATAGCATAAAGAAGACCTAACGAAAGAAGTGTGGTTACCTGGGAAAGGGGCCATAAAGCTACTTTGATCTGACCCTGCAATGACTCAAGCTCACAGCGTGCCTTTTCCATGCTATCCAGAGCTCTGGAAGCACTGGAAGCATTGTTTCACCTTTGCCTTTCTAGTCCTGCCTTTGAATAACATTCTTTTCCATTTGACTATCTTTGTTTTATTTTGAAAATTGCATCATTTGCCATGAGAATGGATATGTTACACTGAGAACAATGAAAATCAACATACTGTTTTCAGGAATGAATTATAATCCCAACCCAGTCAGTAAAACATGGACTCACATAGTATTTTCATGCTTCTCTCACATTCCTCACACACACAAAAAAATCACCCTCCTGGTAAGGATGATTATTTCTATTTGTACTTTCAGAACAAAAACAAACTTTGACCAAAAAAAAGTTTACAATTCATGGTAACTACCTGAGAGATATATCTGTCTGGGTACTTTTCTCTTATAATGTTTATGTCAAACATGTATTTAATTAAAGCACTTAGGAAAGTTCAACGTCCAAGCTTTAAAAAAAGAAACAATCTCTTCAAGGTCATTTGTGGAAAATAAGTTAACATCTTTATATCTATTAGCCTCTTTTCAATAAGACCCAAAGAGAAAATGATAAACAATATCTGCTTGATTGTGCAAATAAACTGTTGATTATATCCTTATAATCCTTAATAGTTTTCCACACTTTAAGACACTGTACCAGAATGTATGTCCCATAAAATGCTCTTGTATTTAGAAGTCTATTACTTCTTTAAATAGATAGGCCTAAAATCAGTAATTATGAGAGTTATTATTCAGGTTCACAGCCATGCTGCAGCTATTTTTCACTTGTTAATTGCCTTGTGAAACTAATGGCACACCAGTGCCAGGCCTTATTTAAGAAAATGGCCCGCCAGCCCCATATAGGCAGAACCAGCTGTGAAAATATTAAATGATCTATTAAATCCAGTCTCATCTCCAGCGTGGCCTTATAGTCATCAGTTATAGAAGTTCTGAGAAGTGTTCTGTTTCTAGTCATTGGTTTGGAGCATTTTTTCTGTGGTTCCACTGCATCTCTTGACAGTCAATAGTTCCGTGGGCTCCTTCAGTTCTTACCTCCTGGCTCTGTTGCCAACCCCAGGCTAATGAACACAATCTTTATTCCAAAAGAAGGGATGAAGGCTCATCCTCAAGGAAATAAGAATGCATAGGATACCATTATTATTCTTCCTTTCCTTATTCTTTTGAATTACAATTTCGTTTTTACTCCCTTTCCTCTGAAAATGAAAAAAAAATAAGATTCTCTAGTGTGTTGTGTGGTTTGGTCTAAAAAAAGCACGAGTACAGATTCCAACTTGTGGTCCAAGACGAGTAATTCTGATTATAGTATTGTAACTTGCAAAAAGTGTAAAACCCTAAAGATTCAGATATTTAGCGGAGCCTTCTTATCTTGGGTTTCTTTATTTTTTAAAAGTATGTCTAATAGTGACATCCTGGGTTGGTGAATGTTAAAAAATTCATATAGGGGTGGTGAGTTTGACCTAGTATGGTAGAGTGCTTGCCTAGCATGCACAAAGGCCTGGGTTCAATTCCTCAGTACCACATACATAGAAAAAGCCAGAAGTGATGCTGTGGCTCAAGTGGTAGACCTCTAACCCTGAGAAAGCCCAAGGACAGTGCTCAGGTACTGAGCCCAAGCCCAGGACTGGCAAAAAAATGGATAATTCTCAGTAGTGTGTAAAGTTCCTTAATAAATCAACACCAACTGAAAGGTCAGGACTTGGTCTTGCTCTATCCTCATCCCTTTGTTGATAGACAGGACTCTAGGGGTAAATGTTTACTGAGAAGTACCAGAAACATCTCATGGCGTCCTCACTACCTCCCCTATGCAGGTGTTAGGACATTAGTTTCACTACTGTTGAAAAGATAGACCAACCAAGAACTCAGGAGATATAGAATTTTAACTCTCCTACATCTCAGGTTTGTGTTATATTTTTGCCCCTCACTGCAAAGCTTTTACAAATACTAAATAATATTTAAATGCTACCCGTTGAATGAAAAACATCTTTGCCTTTGGATCTTGGAAATCTACTTCTTTGTCTTATTCATCTTCTGCTTCCAGAAACAGATTAAAAATGATTACTTGTTAATGGCAAATTGATCCCTCCTACCTCTTTTTCTCTTGCCAGTGAAGTGTGGCTTGCTGAAATCCCCCTGACACTGGCTCTACAAAGCTGACATTTATAAACTTTCTTTTTTGATGCAGTATGGGACCCTCCATATGTCTTCCACAATAACTCTCTGTGTTTTCAGGGAATCTAAAGATTTATTTCCTTCCAAGTTCTTGTTGTTGGCATTTTCTCCCAGCCTCCTAAACTGCCAAGAGATGAAGTTCAATTTAGAGGAGCTGTTACATTTGTCATTGTGAATTTGCTCAACTTTAGATAAATTGGAAGATTTATGCCTATTCCCAAATGGGTCCTGAGAATATCTCTGAAGCTCAGAAAGTTCACGCTTGAATTCCTTTTCACTGTTATAAGTGAAGGCGTTCTTAGATCTGTGTGGTAAAGCCTTCATGGGCGCACGGTCCTTGCCATTGTTTCGGCAGGGATGTTTGGGCTGGCAGGGGTTTTGCTGTGACTCACCTCTGTAGACTGGGACAAGAGGTCCTGTCTGTTGCTCGTGAGGTGGGAATCTCACGTTTGGTGTCTCTGGGGAATGATCTTCTTAGGAAGTCTGACACAAGGTAGTCTTTACTTGAAATGAAGACAGACAGCCCGCTTTCCTAAATCAGACAAGTTCCACATCAGGGCTGCACCCCACAGTGATTGACCCGCTCTGGGCCTTGTATCTCTTCTTTTTGAGCCTCACTATTTTCACAGGGATCATGGAAATAATCTCTCTCTGGCTGTGGCATGATGGCATATATAAACAGTATGTCCTTCTGATGTATGGGAATTGATGTATACATGGTAGCTATGACATGATCATTTAGTGCTAATAAACCAAGATGCTGCTTTAACTTAGACTGGCTCAATGAAACACACTGAGCTGGTTAATTCGAGAATAAAAACTCACATATTTATATTTTTACGACACACAAGACTCAGCTGGGCACTAATAGCCCATGCCTGTAATCCTAGCCATCAGAAGCTGAGCTTTGAGGACTGCAGTTCAAAACCAGTCCAGGCAGGAAAGTCCCCGAGATTCTTATCTCCCGCTAACCATGAGAAAACAAGAACTAGAGCAGTGGCTTAAAGTGGCAGAGTGCTCATCTTGAGCAGAGAAGCTCAGAGACAGCACCCAGGTCCTGAATTCAAGCCCTAAACCCCCAAAAGACTCAATTCAAATGTCATTTTGTGAGTACAAAGCATCTCAATCAGGCTCACCTAGTCCATCATTCTTCTAGAAACCCCTTAGTACAACTATGCAAAGATAGGAAAAAAAATTCAGTATAAAAAAATCCACACACACACACACACACACACACACACACACACACACACACACACCATTCAATCTTTAATGACTTACTTAAATTGCTATGTTTCCTTCTTCACTGCAACTAGACTGGAAGAAATACAGCTTACCAAGACCACGTATTATTGCATTCTGTTCTCTTAATCAGCTTTAAAATATTTCTGAGTCAAGTGCAATAGGAAATACCACTAACCCTATTGAAAACATTTGGGGACAACCTGTTTGATTTTTCATTTTGGTTGTTGATGAAACCATATCAAATTACCCCATTTATTGAGGCTGAAACAGTACACACACACACACACACACACACACACACACACACACACACAATTTTATTTCATAGTTTTTATTGATCAGGGGTCCTGGGAAGGTTCTCTGTTGAGAAGTTTATCTGGCTGAAATGGAAGATAGTGAGGGCTGTGATTAGCTGAGACTCAGGACCCTTGCAGTGGTCAGATCTCTATTTTCTTGCTAGAGTTTGTCTTGGGCCTATTTTCAGCTTTGGAGGCGTCTGGCTGTTTCCTGACCTGTAAACCCTCCCCACTGGGTAGCCTTTGAAGGCCAACAGAATTCTCTCTACTTTCAATCTCCCTGACACCAAGGACTCACCTGCTTAAAGTCAGGCCAATCCAGAGTCATGACTTTCTGCATGAAGCCTTCTGATTAGGAACTGTAATTACATCTGCAAAAATCTATTCTCCATATGAAGTGACATTATCACTAAATAATATCCCATCATAGTCACAGGTCCTTTTAGCAAAGTAAGGGAGGGAAATGCAGGTGGAAACATAGGCATTAGAATCCCGGAAGCCCTCATAGATGCAAATGTGAGCTACATAATGTATTAAAATATGACACACGCTGACAAGTGTCACCAGGCATGTGCATGGGACTCCAGGAAGCCAGGGAAGCCATCCTGCCGGAAGCATTGGGAGATTTTGGCAGAGATGATAGGTATGATACAGAAGTAGATGTGGCTATGGACAGTGAGCAAGAAGAGAGCAGAACTTCCCAAGGGCAGCCACGAAAAGGCTGTTGATTGCATTTGGCTGGAATTTGGCTTTCCAATTATCTGTGGTTTTTAAGGAATTATTGTGTTCTGAGCCCACAAAACCTACAGATTATATTGTAGGGATACAGTGTGAGACTTCTGAGTCCATGAACTCAGTCTGCTTTTTTTGGTTTTTGGTTTTGTTTTTGTCAGTCGTAGGGCTTGAACTCTGGGCCTGAGCGCTGTCGCTGAGTTCTTCAGTCAAGGCTATCGCTCTACCACTTGAGCCACAGTGCCACTTCCTCCCTCTGCTTTTTTGTATGTCGGGTAACTGGGTTGGCTCCAAGTCCTTTGTGTGAAAGAGCCCTGAAGCCAGTCATTGTGGCCGCGCTCTAAACCTCCACCTTTGCTGTCAGAGAATTTGAAATCCGGAGAAATGCAGGTGGCTTATCCAACTCTCTTCCTCTCCCTTGTATGTAGAAGTAAAGATGTTAAGTCCATAAAAATGGGTTTAAATCTGTAAGCTACACATTGAACCAACTGGAACTGGTTCTAAATAAAAAGAATTCACCATGTTGTATGTTCAGTCACCCAGGTCTCTCAATATGGGGACAATTGCCACTATGGCCTCCAACTGGAAGTATTACCTAAAATTTAGACAATGTAGACTTTAACTTCTTAAGGGATTAAGCAGCTATTGAAATAAAAATCACATCAGTAATGAATTTCTACCTGACAAGTGGTGTGGGAAAAACACATGGGATGTCAGGAGAATAAACAAGGGAAAGGTTTTAACCGCCTCTGTAGAGGGTGACAAGAAGTCAGAGAAGATGGGCAAGTTGGAACCAAATCTAGGAAAATAAATGTACTTGATAAGAGAGAAATCAATGCAAACATGCATGTTATCATGTGTCTGATAGGAAGAAGAGATTTGGGATGGGGGATGATGGAAGCATTCCATCTGCATGTTCTAATGCAATGAACAGGGTCTCATTTTTTTCACAGCCCACTTTGTTCGCTACTTTACTGCACAGGATTGGTTGATCCCTTCTCTCTGTGCCTGTGACAGGGGATATCACCTACCCTCGATGGTTTGTGAATACATACACATTTACATGCGGCTCAGCTTGAGCTGTTTGGCGACATCTTCAGACAGCGATTATTGCCCCTTTATCTTGTAATCTCCAGTATCTCTTGCTTGCCTGGCACCAGATATAACTGTGAAACGAATCAACTGTTGTTAGTTGGAAGTGATGGAAGTAACATGTTAATTGTAGTGCCTTTAAAATGGGAAGTTCTCCAAATCTGGAAAGGCCTGCCTCAGAGTAGCAGGCCAACTCACCACCTTTGAAAGAAGAAGGAAGGCCCAAGATTTTGTGGACAGATATATGACCCAAAAGTAAAGCTAAATTTGGCCAACTTTATTATCATTCCTCTCAGTTACAAAACTATGATCCTGACTGTTGAGTCAATGCCTTTTACAGCAGGCTTGATTTATGTCAACAAGTAGTGTTGCTGACTAAGACAAATTTTCCTCGCCATAGATTTCTGGTTTGTGTTATGTATCTTAATCTCATTGCTGAAAATTATGTTTGCAACACGGAGGAAAATGATTTTTTATAAATTATAAATAAAATATGTAGGTTATATTAAGAAAAGATTTCCAGTCATCATTAGCACTGAAACGTCTGTCAAACTCTCAAAGAAAATATTCCTGTGTATTAGAGTGAGCCATCAAGACAGAGAAGAATCATTGTGCCACTTGGCATAAAAGATGTATGTTCATATTCATGAATAAAATGTCATCCAGGAAAATGTTCTCCAATGGGACAGAAAAATCAAAGCAAGCCTGTTACGGAAGCTCATGAGCTATCTTAGGCAAGTAGCATATTAACATGAGACAGAAGCAATGCAGCAAGTTTATGAATTAGTATCTGCCCTGCTGGTTTTAGCTGTGGAAAGGGCTGAGGAGATGGAGGGACAATCAAAAGAAGTGCTCACGCTAGAAAGACCTGGTAGGATTGATACATGGACAAAGAACAAAGGGTCTGAAATGTAGCTAAGCAACTGACAGCACAGAAGGCATCATGGCAGACACCTATAAAGCAGCAAGGCTCAGAAGTGGCATGTTTGGGGCAGTGTAAAGCTAGCATATAACCAAATGCAATGAGATGAAAGCATGGGAACAGCTGGGTGTTGTCTAGAAGAAAGAATGAAGAGACCCTTTTGTTAGAGAACCAGAAACAAAGCTGATTTCTTTCAAATGAAACTTGTCATGGCTAAGTGCCCTTAGCACAGAACCAGAAATATTTATGGAGGTCCCACACTAAAATTTCTGGTAACTTCCCCATTTCCAACTCCCAAGTTTGATTTTTATTTTTTCCCATTAATCATATAAATTGGACTGTATTATTGCACAACTCCTTTATTTTATATTACAGAAATCTCCCTCATTTGATCCAACCTGCTTTTTATGCTGCTTTGTGTGTGTGTGGTAGGGGAGGGAGTTGTGAAGCTTGAATTTGACCTGAGCACTCTCCCTGAACACTTCAGCTCAAGGCTACCACCCTATCCTTGCGCCAAGCCCCACTTTCTGTTTTCTAGAGGTTAATTGGAAATAAGAGTGTCAGGTCCTTTTGTACCTGGACTGGCTTCGAACCTTGATCCTCAGATCTCTGTCTCCTGAGTAGCTAGGATTACAGGCATGCATTACTGTGCCTGGTTTATGCTATATTTTTGACTGTGATTTTTTTTAAAGCATGAATCTTGAATTCAAATATAAAAGGCAATCTAAATCTTCTTCATTGAAATGTGTTGCTTTAGTATGTTTTAAAACCATAGTGACTAATTATTCCTTCTTTTCTGCTTTGTTTCCCTGTCTCAAAATTTTTCTCACATAAAAAAATTTGCATGGCCGGGAGTTTAGCCTAGTGGTAGAGTGCTTGCCCAGCCTGCACGAAGACCCGGATTTGATTCCTCGGTACCATATATATAGAAAAAAGTTGGAAGTGGTGCTGTAGCTCAAGTGGTAGAGCTCTAATCTTGAGGAAAGCCCAAGGACAGTGCTCAGGCCCTGAGTTCAAGCGCCACGACTGGCAAAAAAAAAAACAAAACAATTGCATTATCAAACAGGGGTATTTGATAGGGAAGTCAAGGCTGTAAGGAAGATTGTTTTAATTAAACAGAAACCACTTGATTGTTTCATTTGGAAGTATGAAGACATAGTGTCTATCTTTATCTGCATGTCTGTCTCTGTCCCTCTCCATCTCTTTCTCTATGTCTCCTTCCTTCCTTCCTTCCTTCCTTCCTTCCTTCCTTCCTTCCTTCCTTCCTTCCTTCCTTCTCTTCCTTCCTTCTCTTCCTTCCTTCCTTCCTTCTTTCCCTTCCTTCCTTCCTTCCTTCCTTCCTTCCTTCCTTCCTTCCTTCCTTCCTTCCTTCCTTCCTTCCTTCCTTCCTTCCTGTTCTCTCTTACTCTCTCTCTCTTTCTCTCATTATTTTCCCACCCTTATAGAGATTTTTTTTCCAAGTTAAGAAATATTGGGCCCAGAATTTGAAACTATCCCTCCCAATAGAAGTAGAAGATTTCTACTTACGAGAAATATCAGCCAGTTGGAAAGATTTGCAGGAAGTATAAGTAAACAATCTATGATGAGAATGTATTCGATATGGAACTGCAAATGTTATTTTATCACTCACATATTCATTCATTCTACACTTAACACTGCTAACATTTGTTCATTAATCTGCCAAATGTTCTCTATCTCTTGTATTTAATACATACGATCCAGATTTCCACTTCCCTTCGCAGGCACCTTTAGGAGCTTTAAAAATCTATGTAATCAGTGCAAAAGCCAAAAGCATCTCTTTGCAATTGACATAAGTAAATCTGGGTTTTGTGTGATAAAATCCGAATTAATTCTGTATCTAGTAAAAATAACCAGCAAAAGCATAAAGGCAGATTTTTTGGAGAATAACCCTATATCATAGGAATGGTTAATAATTTCTAGAATTAAAATGTTGTCATGTTTTGACATCAGAAACTTTCCTCTTGCAAGCCAAAGGTAATAAGTGTTAGAAAGTTGACCACACCTCATTTTGGGCTCTTAGTGTGAGGAGAAAGGAGCTTGGATGAGAGATGAGGGTAGGGTAACTTCCACCTTCTCTACATACCTGGGCTGCTGTCCAGAGGTGTTGATGTTTTCCAGCACTTTCCTGGGGCTTAGCTCTGTGGATGATTACTCCTCTATGAACTGTAATGAGGATAGAAAGAGGAAAGGAGAAGGAACTGGGCCCAGGACAGAGTAATTGTAAATCATCCAGTACTCATCAACTTTCCTTCCTCATTTCCTACAAATCAGACAACGCTGAGAAGGTTGAAGGATGGCGAGGTAGAGGCTCCAGACAGAACAAGCTGTTGTCACTTGATATTCCTTTTAGGCGCGAGAGGAACCATGTCTGGTTGCATTCTTTCAGATTCCGTTTTCAGCATTGTGCTGCCCAATTAGAAGAAGCTGTTCCTCATCTTTGGTAGGAAATGATGAGAACTTTGGGGCCTCCATTTTGTGCTCAATAGCCATCCTGGAGTAGGGAAAGGAAGAGATAGACAACATGGCCTACGGAATGGAGGGTTTGGACAGGAGAAGATCAGATACAGATATATTTCTTGAAACACAAGATGAATGAAGAGAAAGTGATGATGACCCACTTGAAAAAGTGATTCTCTCTTTCCTTTTCTCTCTCTTTCTCTCCCTCTCCCTCTCTCCCCCTCCCCCTGTTCCTCCCTCCTTCCCTCTCTCCCTCCTTCTTTCTGTTCTATGGATTCAACCTAGGGCCTCTTACTTGCTAAGCATCTGCTTTACCACTTGAACCATACCTCCAGACTTTTTTTTGCCCAGGCTAGCCTCAAACTGCTCTGTCTTCCAAACAGCTGGACCATATCACCATGCCCAGCTGGAATATTTTTTTGTAAAGAACTTTTATTTCATTTACAAAAACTGTGATTTCTATTATTTTCCTCTGTGAATTCAAATCTTGTTCTCTCTTCTTCCTCAGGCCAGGCTGCCTCTTTAAAATTTTGCATTATCTTCCTACATCCTCTCTTCCGAGTGTTGAGATTTTTATTTATTACATCTATTACCACTAATAACAATATTAAAAAAAGAAGCCAACGTGTGATGGTAGTGTGAAAAGTAAACACGGCAATTAGACAACATCAAAATGAAGTTAATTATTGCCTTGATGACGAGGGTGGTTTGTGTACAGTCATTGAGGCAGCATCAAGCATCATATCAGAAGGAAGTATTTCCACTTGCATGCCAAACCAGAGGGCTGTGTTTGCCCAATGAGTGGGATGCTGGCAAACCCTGAATTCATGGGTGCCACCCAAATCATTTGCTGTCATTATTTTATTAGATCTCCCCAGCCTCCCTCTGAGACAGACGATGTGTGCTATCCCAGGTTGTTAGAGTTGGCCTTTTGAGCTCAGTCATTGACTTGCTGGGGTCTGTATGGGTTTCTGGATTCCCAGGCCCATCCTTAAACAAATTTTATCTACTAAGGACTTCCAGAGGTTCTTGGGAAATCAAATGTCCAGACAAGAGGATAGCCTTTGAGGGTTCATATTTTGGAATTTTTAGTGATTGGAGATTTGCTCCACTTTCATTCCAGTTGTGTTCTTCACAGCATCTCCAGAAGCACTTCTTTCTTTCTTTCTTTTTTTCTTTCTTTTTTTCTTTCTTTTTTCTTTCTTTCTTTCTTTCTTTCTTTCTTTCTTTCTTTCTTTCTTTCTTTCTTCTGCTGGTATTAGGGCTTCACTTCACATATGACCTTCTGCTGTGTGGGTTTTTTCCTTTTGTTGAAGTCTCATGGACTTCTCTTCCCAGGCTGAGTTCAGACTGTTATTCTCAGATCTCAACCTCCTGAATAGCTAGGATTACAGGCGTGAGCTATTAGCAACTGTCTTCCAGGGATAAATTTCTATCAGTCCAATTACCTTATGATCACAAATGGCTAGGTTAGAGTCTATTTGGTCCTATAAGTAAGCAGAAAATACGCTTGCACAGGTAACGAGCAGCCTCATTTGATTCTGAACCGTAATCTTTGTGAAGCTATTTTTCATTTGAATACAGGGCCCTAGACCCTGGTTCACAGTTTCATTCTCTTTGTGCTGATGTATTTTTCTTTCTCCAGAAATGTGTTTGGATTCAGTCAAGGCTCCTTTCTCCAACTGTGTGACTTTCAATGTCTCCCTAGCAGACAACCCCGCATACCATAGCCATTCTTTCTGTGTCTCCCTTTGACCCTAAAAAGTCAGCCTAAGCCAAAAAACACAGAGGCTCACAGGAAGTAGATGAATCCACAGATTTGGTTTTCTTATTACCAAAACTCCTTTTCAGAAAAGAATGCATTCTACCAGTTTTCCCCTCACTTGGTACCCACTTGCAGATCCTCCAAACTAGTGTGTTGGTTTGTCCACTAAGATAAGAAATCATCTCACCTTCTCCTCTATCTCCCAGCGAAATAGAACTTTCTATGTGAGGCTATTTCTCACATTTTCCAATTTGACTTTGCTATAGAACTATAGCAGTGGATGGTAATGAGTTTGCCCTGGCAATTTCAAGCTATCTGTATGATAAAAAAAATCTATTCTATCCATGCATAATAATTAAGGTTATTAATGAAGGATTGAATTAGAGTAGCACAGTATACTGAGCCACTGTGATTTGCCTGATGTAGGTTAATAATCATACATCAGATGGCAGGCACAGCTTCCCCGTACTGTGGTTTGCAAGTGACAGAGGGAACAAGCATTGTGATCAAACCCATGCTAATGAAAAAACATTTGGAGCACTGCAGGGGATAAAAAGGAATGCATTGTTATTGTGAGAGCTGTAGTATTGTCCTTTAGCATTTTGGGGTGTACCAAAATGCATAACTAATAATTGTATTTGCATTTATACAAGAGAACTCCAACCAAGCCCTAAGACCTTTTGAAAAAGCAAGGCAGGAGGAAGGGGGAGGGGATAAGTCATAAAAATGGGCATCCTGAAACAGCAGTTCCATGTGGAGAGAGACTGTTTTCTTTCTCTCTCTCTCTCCCTCTCTGTGAAGCAGGTTCAAGTCTATAATTAGATTGGAATCTAAGCAACTTGAGATTGATAGGTTAAATTCCTTACACAAAGCTCTTTTGAAGGAATGGATCTACTTTTTGAGACAACAGCCCTGAATTCCTGTTGGGATCACAGTTTTGGCAGGCCAGCTGGGTGAGTTTTGAGAAAGAAAAAAATGGGTTTGTCTCAGATACCTTTGGATTTGTATTGGTTCACTTTTTCTGAAGCCACTGATTTAGAAGGGAGTTAGGCAGATCCAGTCAGGCTAACGATTTCTCTCAGGTTTTTACCTGCTGCCAGCAGCCTAGACAGACCAAGGGATGAGAAATTGGAAGCAGGGTGAGCTGAGACCTTTGGGGAACCGTAACAAGGCTGGATAGGCTGAGTGACTTAAGTCACTGGAATTTAGTTTTTAAAAATCTGAGAGCTGGAAGACAATATGAAACTTTCCGTTGGTTATATTCTTGATGAGGTATCTCTTAGTAGCTTGGAGGAAACCATGGCTGTATGTTCACAGGACTTCTTTGAAGAGAGAAAGAGAGGGGAGAGGGATGGACTGGAAACAGAAGGAGGCGGGGAGGGGAGAGGGCAGGAAGGGCGGGGAAAGAGGAAGGGAGGGAGGAGATTGATTTTATCATTAGGTTTCACCTTCATAAACTCTTCCATCTCCTAATATGCCATATAGTGTTGTATGGCAATAATAGTGTTATATATAGGCAAAACTAGTTCTCTTAGGGAACCATCAGGAGCCACCGGGACCCAAGTCATCAAGAGGAAGCATGTCTTTCCTGAAGCTCATGATGTATTTGTAATCCAAAGAAGGTCTTCTGTCACCTCCAGAGTTCTCAGGATGTCCCCATCTTCTATTAAGAAGCCAAGATGGCATTACTTAAATTCAGTAGCTTTGTTTCATTAGGAAGCTGAAGCGTTAACACGTAAAGTTGAAGGAGACACAGTTCACTCCATAGCAGCAAGTAAATCCATATACAGGAATCTGGAACAAGCTTGTCAGCCCAAGTGGGAATGTTGCATTTATTTTGCCTGTAATCCACTTTATTCTACTCCTCTTCGTTCCAGGCCAGTTTGTTCTACTGCACTATTTTTTCCTACTTCATCCCAATCCATTCCCCTCATCGAAATTCACTCCATTTCATTCCAGATCCAACAAATGCCTCACTGAGCTGCACCTACAGTCCCATATTTTTCATCTCTTTTTCTTTCTTTATTTTTTATTATAATATATAGAGAGGTTACAGTTACATTCACCAGACAGTAAGTGCATTTCTTCTCACACATCGATACCCCTTCTCATGTTTTTGTCCCCATTTCCCTCCCCAAAACCCTCCCAATCATCTTGTTTTCCCTCTTCTCTTTCTTTTTTTCAAATAAACAAATAAATGTATATACAATATACCAGGAAACAAAGCCAGATACTGTAACAATATGAGATCAACTAAAGGGCAACAAAAGAGAAGAGAAATAGCATAGTACATTAAGAACAGCAATCACTAAGATAAACCTCTTGTTTCCATATCCTAGAGATCTTTTCATGTAGCCTCATCCCATATGACCTATGTATTTAGGTTTTGTGCTATTGTAATCCTCTGTTAGGAGAATCCTAGATGTGTCATAATTACTACAAATGAGGGAAACCATTGAGCCTATTCTTTTGAGTCTGGCTTACTTCATTTATTATGATTTTTTCCAAGTCTTTCCATTTCCTTACAAATAGGGCGATGTCATTCTTTCTGATGGCAGCATAGAATTCCACATCTTGTTGATCCAGTCATCTACTGAAAGGCATCTGGGTTGGTTCCATATCTTTGCTACGGTAAATAGTGCTGCAATGAACATTGTTGTGCTAGTGGATTTAGTATGTCCTTGTTTCTGGATATTTGTGTAAATGCCAAGGACTGGAATTGCTGGATCATATGGGGGAACTCTATGTTTAGTCTTTCCATAGTGGTTGAACGAGTTTGCACTCCCACCAACAGTGTAGTAGTGATCCCTCCTGGCCACATCCCCTCCAGCATCTGTTGTTATTAGAGTACTTGATCATGGCCATTCTAACTGGACTGAGGTGGAATCTCAAAGTTGTTTTGAGTTGCATTTCTTTTATGACCAGAGATTCGACTTTCTTCTTTATCCTGTTCATCCTGCTACAATCCTATCTGATTCCTTTTGTTGACCAAAACCATTGACTCTGTTTTCCAACTACTGTTTTCCCTCCCTCTTTCTGATTACAAATTCCTTGAGGAAGCACTACAAAAAAATTGTCCTTACCTAATTTTAAATACACCCTGCGTCTTATTTTCTATAAGGCTACCTCAGGATAGTGACTTGAACTTTAAGTACCAGGGCTCAGTAGTGGAAGGTATTTTTCATAAATCTGAGAGTTGGTTGCTGTTAAGCATGAGTCAGCAACTTAAGACATGATATCAAGCAGTAGGAGGTGGATGAGAAGTGCCAGTCATCTTTCCTCATAGTTCAGCCTAGTGTGGGAAGGAGCCATGAGAGATTAGAGCACGCATGGTAAACTCAGTGCCCTTGGGCTGAACTCTGCCTGTCACCCACACAGTAATTCTCATTTGTACAAAATATGGAGGTACTAATGGATGCCTCAGAGATTTCAGGGAAAAGTCAATGGGATGCGTGAACTACTGTTGTGTAATACATATTCTGTGTTAGTAAGTGTTTTACAATTCTAAAATGAAAGCCTCACACCAGTGGCTCACACCTGTAATCCTATAATCCGAGCTCCTCCGGAGGACGAGATCTAAAGATCACCATCTAAAAAGCCAGTCTGGGCAGGAGAGTTCATGAGATTCCTATCTCCACTTAACCAGCAAAGAGCCAGAAGTAGAGTGTGGCTCATGTGGTAGAGCATTAGCCATGATCAAGAAAGCTCGAGGACAGTGCCCAGACCCTGAATTCAAGCCCCAGGACTGGCAAATAATAAATAAATAAACTCTAAAATACAGAACGTAGTCAAGTTTTTGTATCCTTATCATGCTTAGTTTAATGATCTTGGCCTAGACAATTCAATGATTACTAAAGAACTCTTCCCAGGCAGGTTTTACAGAGGTGCATCAGAGATCAGGTCATATCTGCCTGAAACAGAATGGGAAAGACAGAATTCTGGTGTCATAGACTATGAGGAAGGGACGCTCAGATTTGAACTAGCAGCCTACAAAGGAAAGCTACAACTATCCCAGTTTCTGGGCATCTTAAGATACCACTTCTATGCCAGAAATCAGGAGAGAATCCAAGAGAAAAAAAGGTTAAAGGGATGTATTTTATTCTGGTGTTATTAGCTAGAGTTCATCACAAACAATAAAACAAAGGCAAAACAACCCCTCAAGCATCTGGATAGCACTCTGCCAGCACTGTTTTCAACACACAGATGTGTTTCAAGACAGAAAATATTATGGGAATGGCCTTGATTATGTCCTGAGAGGAAGCAGCTTCACTCCAACTGTTTACTCCTAAGGTGCTCAAAAATCAATGCTAATGATGAAACACTCGAGTGGTTATGTGAAACAATCTCTACTCAAAACAAATGCTAGGACCAAAGTCGGCCCAGGGCCAGAGTTTTGTATATGCTTCTTAGCGATGATTTATTCCCTGGAGATAAGCAAGAAGTAGAAATGATAACCACTTTTTAAATACATCCACTTGCTCATGTGTCTGGTGAGGCTGCCATTTTTTTGTTCAGGTTTTTGAGGGTTTTTTTGTTGTTATTGTTTAACAGCAGCTTTTTCAGCCAGTGCTTCATTTGATTTGTGCAGGGATGTGTATAATATGAGACCAGTGAGCTGGGTTTTATAGTCCGTTTGCGGCTTAAACAAAGATGGTGGATTTGGGGGATAAAGGTGGTCAGAAATATAACAGATTATGCAGCTTTAGTACTCAAAGATTTGTTAATACCCTTCCTCCCCTCCTGCTCTCTGGCTGAGCTGGTGTGCTTTTTTTTGTTTGTTTGTTTATTTGGTTTGGTTTTTTGTTTTCATTTGCCATTGAAAGAAAAACCCTGGATTTTAAGTGTGAATTTTCTCCCGAGTTTCATGTGGCTGAGCTTCAGAAGACAAATACATGTTACACTTCGTAACAGTGTGGCCTTGTGATAAATAATAGGGTAAATAGAGGGGAAAGTTGCAAAACCTCTTTGAATATGACAAGCTTGATTCTCTCCTTCTGTGAGCAGAATGGGATGGAGAGGCATGTGTTTTTGTTTTGAACATGAAAGATGGAGTTCATTTTGAAATCCAAAATCATCTAAAATGTTCGCGCTTTCTGCAGGGCAACCAACTTGCCTTATCTTTGTAATTGAGCTCATCAGCCACATTTTCAGGATTCAGAGTACAGACCTTTTTATTTACTTATTTATTTATTTATTTATTTTTGCCAAGGGCCCTTTGCATGTTTATAATGTCATTTGCAGGCATGCAAAATTATCCATATAGGCAGATGACCATGCACCCGGTGAGAAGTATTCCCTTCCCTCCTGTCTTGTGCCAAATGATTTTGTGGATCTTATGTGGCTGGAGAACCACGTAGACCATCTGTGTTTGCAGCTACACATCGTAGAACTATAGAACAACTAGCTACTCAGGAGGCTGAAATCTGAGGATTGATGTTCAAAGCCCGGGCGCTAAAGACCAAGAGACTTATCTCCAATTAACCACTAGAAAACTGGAAGTGGGGATGTGGCTCCAGAGATAGGGTGTCAGCCTTGAGCTGAAGAGCTCAGGGACAATGCCCAGGCCCAGATTTGAAGCCCCATGACCCACCAAAAAAAAAAAAAAAAAGAAAAGAAAAGAAAAAAAAAGAACTATAGAATGAATAAAGTAAAGGAACCGGGTTGGCCTTTCTTTTGGTGGTGCTAGTATTTGAACTAGGCCTTATACTTATATGCTTGCCATGTGGATTCTCCTACTGTTGAGCCATATTAGTCTTACACTGTTGAGCCCATTGGAGTGGGGGAAGGGGGCTGGTTCCTTCTCTGACAGGGTCTTGCTTTTCTGTCTGGATTTCAACTTTGTTCTATCCAGGTTGGTCTCAAAACTTGATTCTCTCAATCTTGTTGTTCCAAGCAGATAGGATAACAAATATGAGCCATAAGTACCTTGCTCGTTTGATTTCTGAATGTACCTTTGATTTCTCGCTAGAAGCTTAGTCCTTGGCTGATAAGTTGCCAGGACAAAAAGCCCTAGGGAGCTTTAGTTTTAGGACTCATCCATTCCTCTTTTACTTGTTGGTCATTCAGTCATTCAACAAATATTTTATTGTGTTGACCTTCCTAGGAAGCCTGGGCTGTAGTCTATTGAACAATACAAAGATATACATGTTATTGTCTTCCCACACACTGAGAATAATTACTAGGTCATACATGAAGCCTGACCTAGGAATGAATAGTTTCATATAGCTATCATCCAGAAATCCTAGCACTGTAAAGAATAGACACTTAGGTTATTGGGGCAGGTGATAATAAAAGGAGCTTAAAATGGAATACATTCATTATTTCTGTAATTAAGATACTCAGCAAAAGAGTAGTTCTTGACCTGTAAGGTGGGGAAAGAGGGACAAACTATTTGGAGTTAATATTTGGTCTGTGTGGAGAACAGTTCAGGAGATAGAGGAGAAATGTCTGGTAAGGAGTCCCTGGAAAGTGGTTTTGAGCCACATAGTCCATTTATTCTGCTCTGATTTTTAAAAATTTCTTGTGGGGGGGGTGAAGTGGATGATCTATAGCTCTATGCACAGGCCGCCTCTGAGACAGAGACAGTGGTCACCTTTGACATTGCAAGTGTCATTTCCATCTGCCAGGGAAGTTTCCATCCGTTTGTGGACTAGATCTTCCAGGGCTCTGTATGTTTCTGGTGTCTCTTTTCTGGTTTGATGAATCAGAAACCTGTGCCCCTCACAGCTGCTACCAGTTTCCCAGCTCTGCTTTCAAGTTGGCCTGAGAACCAAACCATTTTACCCAGTTTTTAAATTGTATTTTAATATCTGGGTAACATATAGAGGGGTTACAGTTACAGTCCATTGATTAACACATGTGGTCATTTATGAACTAAGTCTCCATTAAGACACTCTAATGATGCCATTTTTCCAAGCAAACTTATCATGTCAAAGTGAGTGTTGTCAACAAAAGTAATTATGCACACACACATAGTACACATACGCAATGTCTGAGTCCCAGATTTCTTACTCCCAGCGTCTATTTAAAGCTTTTGAAACAGACCCAGTCATTTCTGGAAAATGTGTGAAAATAGATTGAGGACTGTTGTTGCGATGCGCTGAATATGATTCTTTCTCAGCTCGAATTCCGATCAGTATTCAGAGACTCTCGTCCCCACCCCTCGCCAGGACAGCCACTGAGCACACCCTGTGGATAATCATGTGGCTGGGCTGTGAGCATTTAGAAGCTGGTTCTCCTTGCTTTTTAAAGTCTTCCTTGTCTAGAACAACTTGTGATTCAGTGAAGGTGGATGGAGGATACTCTAGTTGCCTCTCCACTTAATGCAAATGAGCATTTTCTAACAGTGGACCTATACTGGACTCCTTATACTTATTTGGATTTGAATAAGCTTTGGGAATTTGAGTCTGGTGCTACAGATTTTTTTCCCCACATACATATTGACTAATTTTCATGCATTGTTATTTCTTCATGCATTGAAACATAAAGGTATTTTTCAAGTGCCTGCTTGAGCCTGATGGATACACAAGCACCATTGAATTTGCCTTTATCATAAGCCTGTACATTTGAATTTGTCACTTGCAAGGAGTCTGGATTCAGAGACATTTTCTCACTTATCCTAGGCCACACAGCAAGGGATGGGAGGGACTCAAATTCCTGATTTTTACTTTAAACAAGAACTTTCCCGTCCAAGCTACACATACTATTGGTAGTATATGACATTTTTTTCTAGATAATAACTAAGTGAATAGATCTTACAGTCTTTTAGTACATAGTAGAAACAAAAACTAATTTTGATTTAGTATATATCTAGGATTCTTCTAGCAGAGGATCACAATAGCTCAAAAGCTATGCACATATGGCCATATAGGATGAAGCTAAGCAAAATGAACTCCAGGATATGGAAACAAGTAATTTAGCTCTGTGATATTTTGTTCTAAATGTACTATGTGAAGTACTATGAGATAAGTCCCCTATGACTTATCTCATGTTATTACTGCATTTAACTTTGGTACCTGGTATATTGTATATTGTATATTTGTTTCTTTGAACTAGGAAAGGGAAGTGGAAAAGCAGGATGACTGGAGGGGAAGTAAGGAGAAAAAGTGGAAGAAAAACTTGGGAAGGGGTATCAATGTTCAATAAGTGATGTACCCACTACCTGACAAATGTAACTGTGACCCTCTATACATCACCCCAACAATAAAATATAATTTTAAAAACTAACTTTGAAATAAATATTTCACAAAGAACATATTTAAAGACAAAATGCATAATGAAATAACTTACAGGTAGAAGTTGCATGTAATGTGCATGTATAAAGATATAATTGTATAAAGATAGATGTTCTATATACTATATATTTTATGTATATGGTCTATAGTCTAATGGCATGTATATATGAATATACAAAGGCTTATCAAATGAGAACAAGCAAGAGCTACTTACTTAGAATTCTCTAGAGTTAGCCACTGTCCCTTGAATTGTGGCAGACTCAAAGGCAGGCGGGGGAGTAGAAAAGCTTGGCAAAAGTGAAGGCTATGGAAACTACCATTGTCCTGGAGAGCTGGAGATGGCCACCTTGAAGCAAGCTCTTGCATTCGACTGGTTGTGGTTGAGTGGGTCATGTGCAGTAATCCCTGATTGGTTCTAAGTTGGAAGTGAAGGCAAAAATTAAAGGAACTGTTAAGTATTCATTAAGGCCTGACTAATTACAATAGTTTGTGTTGAAACAGAAGTTTTCATTTAGTTACCTGAATTGCTGCTAGAGATAATGGAACATCTTCCTGCAAGTCTGATTTATAGCAGGCTAGCTGCCTGGGTTGTTTATTGTAGCTAAGGGCTTGGTTTCCTAGACAGGTTGCTGCAAACTACTGGCCAGAGTTCTGCTTTTATCTATGATCTATTCATTGTCTGTTGATATATTCAGTCTCTCTCTGTCTATGAACATGAGTGTTGGTGATATGCAGGGTAAAAGACATTTAGATACTTTATGTACTAAGGGTTATAGTGAATAATAAGTCAGATGCACACTAGTGCATATGTAGTGGTAGCTTTAATATAAATATCCGGGAATACTGTTCTATATTTTCTATATAACAGCAAGTAGTTTTCAAAGTGAGAACAGAACAAGGTATTCTTGCAATTAGTCTCTGCTTTCTGAGCAAGATTCAGTAGACTTAACAGCCGTGTCCCTATGTGCACACTGGTATCTGTCATCTCTGGGCTTGTCTTTCCATCACTCTACAATAGAAAGTCCAACCCCTATCAGCTAACTGAAGGACTTGCCTGCCTCTTTGGAAAGCTTCTAAATGAATGCTTTAATTACCCATTTATTAAGCATCTCATTAAATGACACAGTTTACATAGGGCATCCCAGTATGTGGACATATTTCTTCTTACCATAATTTGGGCTGGTAAGCTAAAGGATGAAACTGCTGAACAATATGGCTTGGGTGAGCTTAGAGAATTATTCTTGGAAATGAGAAAATACACTGTACCCATCGGGTAATATAATGATTGCAAAGGTCTTTTTTATTTTTACTAGAATATGACAACTCCTTCAAAAATGCTAATTACTGTTAGCATTATTATTATTATTGTTATTATCATCATCATCATCATCATCATTATCATTGTCTGGGAAATAGTTGAAGGAAGCTAGTACTAATGAGAAATCATTAGTTCAAGAACAACCACCCATATTGCTTCTTCTTGGTGAGAATAATTGAACTCCTGAGTTAAACCAATGAGTATAGCACAAAGACAAGAACCACTCAAACCAAACTGCACTTTGATGGCTGCCATGATGCTGGTAGTTCAGATCAGGATTCTGTTTCTAGACATAGAAATTTGAGTTTTAATTCCAGTATTATAAGTCAAGGTTTAAAACAAGGAATATGACTTGTAGGAGATATATAATAGATTTATTATAAGAAAGTAGTTCTCATGATTTATAAGCTATTTTGTCAATTCTACTAATTTTAAGGCAGGCCCATCAGGAGATATAGGCTGGTACTCTCAGACTGAGTTTGTGCTGCTTTCCCAAAATGCCATTTTGTCTATAGTCTATGACTTTTAAATTGATTGAGGCAGGTCTACCCAAACTATCTAAGATAACCTCCTATTTTAAAAAGTCTACTTGGTATGGATTCCAATCACATCTCTAAACATCTTCCCAGCAATAGACAGATTCATGTTTGGTTGAATTAGTATGGGATAAGAATCATACTTTTTCTCATCTTTGAAAGGTAGATGATAGCAATTGGAGTTTAATAAACTATAAGACTACAGATATTTAGAGTTGGGAATAGCAGAGGGGTATAATGCATGCTTATGTGTATAAGGTCCTGGGTTCAGTCCTCACCAGACCTCCCCACCCCCCAAAAAAGGATATGTGCAAATTGGCTTTTGATTATTATTAAAAATTACCATACAATCTGTGTCTAGTTTGTTTTTGCTTCAAGTTTAGTTTAACTTTTCAGTTTCATCATCTATGACATACCTATACATGATATTACCTACCCAACTGTGTTACTGAGAAACAGAGACTGAATTTAAAATTTTGGATGAATTATGTGACATCAGCTAACACGTAGAGAGCTTTTACTCTCGGCCTGATGATTTTATAAATCTGTTACCTCATTTTAAGAGCTTTAGCAGATGTTACTTTTACTAACACAAGTGATAAATGTAACTTTTATTAGTATAGTAGAAAGGTGGTTTTTTTGTTTTTTGTTTTTGTTTTTTGCTAAAACCATCATGGGCTGAAAATGTGAGAGCTAGCATTCTAGGACACTTTGGCATCCTCAAAAGATTGATGGGATAGATGATGGAGAAGGGGAATAGTTTTAAATAATTTTGAGTGCTATCAAAGACCTTCTCAAAGAATGGAGAGTCAAAAGAACGGTCATTCTCTGTGGAGTTGTTATACTGGGAATAAAGTTATCTGGCTTCCTTAACCGATCCTATGAATATATTCGATGAAACTAATATGTTCCCTTGGGTCTTTATATTTGAGGAACATGCCTCCTTTTGGCTATGTAGCCTAGGGAATTATTTTAGTCTTCCCTGAAGGAATAATCTCTAATTTGAACCTAACAAAGTGATCATATAAAAATTGATTCAGAGGCTGGGGTAGAGCTCAGCAGTAGAACACTTTACTAGCACATGTGAGACCCTCTGCTCAGTTCCTATCACTGTAAAATCATGAGCAAAAGAATTACTCAAATGCATGAATTATATTCCTGTGGAGAAGAAAGATATACAGAAAACAAAGCAATTCATAAATGTTGTTTAACAAATTATCCATTGCAATTGTTTATGTTTTTCTTTCTTCCATTGGCCAGAAAGAAAAAAAATAGGTTTAGGCTACAGATTGCTCCTTTTATATTATAGGTTATTCATTGTATATTTGTTTCAATTTACACAGTTTGGCTCAATAGTTAAACGTTAGCTTCTGGAAATGTGTACCACAGTATATGGAAATTTAATCTTTGCAAAATGTCCTTAGAGTCCATCATTGTACTCGTGTTCTACAGATAGCCTTTAAAGAGCAATAGATACCTGCTTGTTCTCTATGCTGCAGTATTTTCAGAGACTACTCCAGATGTATTAATTCCACAGGATGTCAATAGGTTACATGCCCCAAAATGCCTGCATGATCAAGTACATCTGAGAAAGACAGTTCCCATAAATTAAACTGGATCATTTAATGTAGTACCTCATGCAGCTCTTGTTGTGTAAAGGTTTGTCACGAGTCTCTAAGGTACAGTGAAACTTCTCATTGATTCCTAAATTGTTGACCTGGAGCCATAAAATGTATGCTTTCTCTATCACCCATGACCAAGGCCACAGCTCACATTTTTCCCACCAAAGACAGGTTAACAAGAGAAACGCATTGTACATTTATTTAATCAAAATTGGAGGTGACATGGGATCCTTATGAAATGAAAACTTCGAATTACAGGCAAAACTGATTTTTGTGGTTTGTTCTAGTGAAGACTGCGTAGTTATTTAAGAATGGGACTGGACCGATAATGGTACAATCTGGTGTCTCTAAAGTGAGTAGAAAACCTGGAAAGCCTTCTATGTTCACACTCTTCTCCATCTCCCCAGAAGAAAGGAAAATGAAACTTTGGGGACAGGATCCCCAAAAAGCAAGAGTCTAAGAACCATCTATCTGACATTGTAGGTTAGATAATTTCTTTATGGTTATCTCCTACACAGAAGGGCAGGGAAAGGTAAATTTCTCTAGGTTGTATGGTAATTAAATTTTTCTTTTTTTTTGTTTTTTTCTTGGGGGGAAGGGGTTTCACTTTCTGTGACCTGTCTTGAGAAGAGCAAGTCTTATTTCTATAATTTACCTTGTTAGGTAAAAGAAGCAGGACATAGAAGACAAGAGCACTTCACAGACAGAGTTTGCTTATGAGACCTTTTGATTTATTTCCATTTAAAGTGCTCCATGTGCTCAATAGTCATTCTTTGAGTATCTTTTCTATGTCCCCAAGACTTCCCTTTTATTCATGAAGGACTAGCTCAAGGAAGGAAGATCTTCTAGATGTAAACAAAAACATTTCTAGTCATTAGAAATGAACGAGCCTTAGAATGGCTGTCTCCATTTGCAGATCTGAATTTAAAGATAGAAGCAAGAGTAAAAGTTGTCAGAAGAGCATTTTGGCTAAAGCCATTAAAAACTCATCTTTAAAAATTCTCTTGAGGGCCGGGAGTTTGGCCTAGTGGTTAAAGTGCTTGCCTAGCATGCATGAAGACCTGGGTTCGATTCCTCGGTACCACATACATAGAAAAAAGCTGGAAGTGGTGCTGAGGCTCAAGTGGTAGAGCTCTAGCCTTGAGAAAGTCCAAGGACAGTGCTCAGGCCCTGAGTTCAAGCCCAGGACTGGCAAAAAAAAAAATTCTCTTGAACTATTCTTATTTTTTTTCTTATTGCATCGGAGTTAGTATATTAAGAAAGAATACATACACACATACATAGACATAAATTTACATGCTGGATATATTGTTGCATATTATGCTTTTTTCCTACTAGATTGGCAATTTCATACACAAATAATATCAAACTATGCATTATTTGCCTGTGTCTCCATAGTAGATGGTACTGTGTCTAGCACCCCGTAAGAACTGAATAAATCTTCTTTGGTAGATAAATGAATATGCAACACTTCACCCTTCTGCAACTAAACTCTTTGCTATGTGCATCTTTAACTTACTAAACTCCATTAGTTATGTAACTATTAACTTGTGTTTCTATCCTTTGCAATTGAAATATTGAGCCTGTGATTGCTAGAGCCTGTTATTTACTGTGTTCCCCAAATTCTTTCCTGAAAGCAAAGAAACAATATTTTATTTGACTTCAGCATTCATACTTTGAAGGCTAAGTGGTATATGTAAGGAGGTTTGAGTCTGGGAAGGCCCGGCTTACCACTTCCAGGGGTTCTGAAAAGCAATAGTATAAGCCTCTGAATCACTATCATGATCACTGGGACAAAATACCAGACAATAATGAGTATAATGGAAGAGGGTGTGTTTCTCAAATAAGAGATTTAAGTATAATGAAATACAACAATAAATGAATGTAGAAAGATTATGCAGATTCATTATTCACTTGCAGAGCTTAGGATAGATAAATGCTAATGAGCAGAGAAACTACAGAAGACTTTTTGATATGATTATTAAGAATTTTGAAGTACGAGTTTTAATCATAGTTTGGGATTCTTTTTCTTTCCCTGGGAAAACTTCCCAGGCAGTATCAGCAAGTCTATGAATAATGACTCAATGTGCAGCTATTTTTATTACGTACAACTTCTTTGGAAAGCATCAAATGTGTGTGGGACGGGAGAACTATGTTTTGTGTTCAGGATAACAATCATTTGCACTGCCTAATACTCAATTAACCAGACCCACTTTGTCTGTCTTGCAGAATAACCAGAGCCATTGTTTCTTCTGCTGATTCATTTTCTATCCACCTGTGTCTGGTTCCAGTAGATAGGAAACAAGGACAGATAGCCAAAGGAACCTAGTCTTTCTTTACCTTTAACATAGTATCCATATTATTTACGACCCATTTGATAAAGAGTAAAGAAACTCTATTGGTCAATGCTCACATCATTAGGCTACCATCTCTTTGTTAAAATCTCTATCTGCAACACCATATAAAACTTTTATCTTCAAATAATCAATAAATAAGTTTAACTTAATTCTAAACCACCAGCGGCTCTGTTAAAAAATAAATAAGTAGCCTTGTGCCCATCAGCTACACAGAGGTTGAGATTTGAGGATCATGGTTCAAAGCCAGTCTAGGCATGAAAATCTGTGAGACTTTTACCACCAGAAAACTGAAAGTGGTGCCGTGGCTCAAAGTGGTAGAGCACTAGCCTTGAGCTGAAGAGCTCATGGACAGTGCCAGACCAACAGACTGACCGACCAAAAATGAAGAAATAAATAAATGAGTGGCTAGGAATGTGGTTTAGTGGTAGAGTGCTTGCCTAGCATGCATGAAGCTCTATTACTCAGTACCTTATCATCAGAAAAAAAAGACCAGGAAGAAAAGACAGAAGTGGCTTAAGTGGTAGAGAGCTAGCTTTGAGTAACAGAAGCTCAGGGACAGTGCCCAGGCCCTGAGTTCAAATCCCAAGACTGGCAAAACAAATAAACAAATAAATATTGAAATTGAATGTTGTTATCGCAAGTCAGAGTAAGTTATCTGTTAGACTATCAAGATGACAAATCCTTTATGTAAGTCTCCATTTCACAACTGCTAGGGGAGGATTCAATCTAAGAAGGCCATGTTATCTTGGCTTGTTTTCAAATTCTGCCCTTTTGGTTTCCATATAAGATTTCAGTTGAGAAAAATTCAAATTCTAGATTTTGAAAACATCAGTTTTTGGTAATGGAAGTTCATTTTATTCTTTAAGGTTTTAAATATTAAAGTTACTATGACACAACTAAATCCTACCACAGCCTGAAACACTTCTCAAGTATTTAAATACACATTGCTCCAAATCAATCCTCAACTCTATCCTTCATGTCCTACTTAGTATCCCAGCCTGCCCAGAAGAAGTCACAAAAAAATCCACGATCTGTACCAGTCGTCTATACCAATAGCACCCCATTCCACTCTCATGTTCTTCATGGAAAACTTCTGTTCATGGGTTAAACTTTAGTGTCTGTTTTTAATATCCCACCCTCCTTCCCCAATGAAGGTGAGGAGATTTTTCTTAGTATGAGAAATAGGCAGCAAGAAGTGTGCAAGTTGGGGAGATAGACATCAACCAGATTGCTGAAAACCATCTGGCATTATGTAAAACGCATGGGTTTAGAAGAATTTAGACACGAGTTAGCCACTAAATGTTAATAATTATCTGTTATTTGTTACCTTGTTGAGTATGTCCTTGAAGATGGTGTACCCCAGCTCTACCTGTGACCTTCTTTGAAACTGACCTTCTTGGCATATGGCATTAACCCAATGAGCTCAAGAAGAGATTATCCTGGCTTATCCTCAATCTAAAGACTAATGTCTCTATAAGAGACAGGGAAGAGTCTGAAAAAGAAGCAGGAGACCAGGAAAAAAATCCCTGTGAGGACAAAGACAGGCCTTATGTTTATCTCAAGGAACACTAAGATATCCTCAAGCAACTAGGAGAAAGACGTGGAGTTTCTAGAAGAAACCAATCTAGCAGAAGTCCTGATTTCTGATCTTTACTAGAGGGAGAAAAAATGCATTACATATATATATATATATATACATATACATTCATCTATGTATGCATGCACACATGCAGACACACACATATACACAGATACTCAGCAATACCTAGTATGCTCTTCTTTTGCTCTTCTTTTTCATAGACTAAATTGGTAGTAATTTTTTAAGCCAGAAGAAACCTGGGAATCTGAGCACTCTAGTTTTTGTACAAAGGAAACCTTATTATGGAAACCCTGCAAGCATATGTAGTACTTTCCAGCATCTTCTTCTAGCAAAGTAGTATCCTGTTAAAAGATTAATTTTTTAAAGCCAGTGTCTCAGGCAAATTTTATCACATAAAACTTATTTGAAGGCATTCTGTTTCTTGTCCAGAGTTAAGTGGGTTCCATGGCTTTTCTGGCTACTTATCAGAAGGAAATGGTTAATTGCCGTTTGAGTATCTTCTAGTTAGTGAATGAAACCTTGTAAGTTCTTATAACATTTTTTTCTAATATTGTCCTACAGCTATCATTTGACCATCATTTCTCTAGGCTGGGAGTTTGGCCTAATGGTAGAGTGCTTGCCTAGCATGCACAAAGGCCTGGGTTCGATTCCTCAGTACCACATACGTAGAAAAAAGCTGGAAATGGTGCTGTGGCTCAAGTAGTAGAGCTCTAGCCTTGAGAAAAGTCCAAGGACAGCTCTAAGGCCCTGAGTTCAAGCCCCATGACTGGCAAAAACAAAAGCAAAACAAGAATAACAACAAAAAAACAGGCACTATATCACACATGCTATGGAAAATGACCGCAATAAAAGTGGCAATGTGACTGCCCCTTCTATGCAAATCAAGAGATGATACAAAGAATGTCACAGAAGAGAGAAGTGTCAAGCATTGCAGTGAATGTCTAAGGAATCCATTCAGCATTACCCATCCTTTCTCTTCTTCCACAAGATCCAGAGATCGTTTTACCAATGATCACTTACTGTATGACCTTCAGAAAAATGTCTTAACCTTTCTGTTCTCTGGCTATCTTGCCACATATAAAATACAGAAAACAGTTTCCTCAGACTAATGATTTAAAAAAAAAACCAAACCTTATCGTGATCCATATTAGTAGACAGCAATATATTTGCCACATCATAATTGCTCAATTGATATTACTGGATTTCATTTTCCATTAATTCTAGAAACCTTCTTGATATCCAGGCACAGGTGAGTCCTTTGGTTTCCCAGTTCTGATGTGCTACTTGCTTATGGTTGTTTAATATCATTTTCCTCTTTTCCTCAGCTGTAATTTTAGGAGTGGCTATGCTGTTTATTTTATTCATATCGTAAATTTCCCAATTTTACTTTGTCTCATAATCTATTGACTTTTCTATGTTGCCAGACTTGTCCAATCGGCTCTGAGATCTAGTGTTCTAACATTTCCATCACGTCCATAAGGCCTATTGTGAGCCAGGCAATCACCAGTTCAGTTTTGTTCTTCTTTCTTGATTTTTTTCTTTAACTGAAATTATATAATATTTGGCTTCTTTTCCTGGATTAATGTACCTGAGTTTCAAGCATGCTATAATTGTCATCAATACTTAGTTTCTTTCCATTACAAATAGTATTTTACTGTACACATTTGCCCCAATTTGTTTTCCAAATAATAGCTCGAGAAATTTAAGGCCTTTCCTCTGCTCTATCATTATAAACAATGCTGGTATGAATGCTTGTGTGTAAGTCTTCGTCCAGAAACATGTTTTTATTTTACTTGAATACATATCTAAGTGTAGAATGACTGGATCGAATGTTATTTTTATGTCTGATATCTTGAGAAAGTGCTAAATTGTTTTTCCAAAGAAGCTTCATTTTGTATAGTCTTACTACTAGTGCAACAAGGGGTCCAATTTCTCTGTATTCTCTTCAGCATGCTTTTTATATTTTTTGATAAAGCTATCCTACTAGACTTGAAGTGGTATCACACTGTCATTTCAATTTGTATTCTAGAATGACTAATAATGTTGAATCATTTTCCATTTGCATATGCTTTTTGGAGAAATGTGTGTGTAATCTTTGGCCCATTTCAAAATTGGTTATTTGCTTTTTTTGTTATGAGGCTATGTATTTCTTCATCCCCCCTCCCTCCCCCCTACCCCGCACAGCATGCATGGCGTGCGTGCGTGTGTGTGTGTGTGTGTGTGTGTGTGTGTGTGTGATGGTTGGGCTCAAATTGGGTCCTGGGCTCTTTTAGCTTTTCCACTTAAGACTGTGCTTTACCACTTGTGGCACAGCTCCATTTCCAGCCTTTTCTTTTTTTTTTTTTTTTTTTGATAGTTAATTAGAGTCTCATGGTCTTTCCTGCCTGAGCTGACTTCAAACTGCGATTCTCAGATCTCAGTCTCCTGAGTAGCTAGGATTACAGGAGTGAGCCACAGACTCAGCTAGGAGTTCTTTATATATTCTAAACACAAGTTCCTAGTTGCATCTAATTTAAATTTTTTCTCCAAATTTGGGCAGTCATTTCTCTTTCTTAATGACATCTTCTAAAATATTTAAAGTTTAACTTGATAAAGTCCAATTTATCAAATTATCTTTTGTAGATTATGAACTATGACATCCTTGCCTAGACTATCTTATCATCTAAGGTTTTATTGTCTTAGCTCTTACATCTGGGTCTCTGATCCACCTTTGCTCATTATTATCTAAGAAAGGGTTCAAATTCATTGTTTCACATGTGCCAGCATGATGCCATTCATTAAAAAAATTTCCTGGGGCCGGGAGTTTAGCCTAGCGGTAGAGTGCTTGCCTAGCATGCATGAAGACCCGGGTTTGATTCCTTGGTACCACGTACAAAGAAAAAAGCTGGAAGTGGTGCTGAGGCTCAGGTGATAGAGCTCCAGCCTTGAGAAAGTCCAAGGACAGTGCTCAGGCCCTGAGCTCAAGCCCAGGACTGGCCAAAAAAAAAAAAAATTTCCTTACTGAACTGTTGTGAAATCTTTGTTTGAAATCACTTGGCTGTAATGAAAGGGTTTGTTTTTGTACTCCTGATTCGATTCCTTGATCGATATGTGTATTATCACGTTGGAACTTTACTATCTTTCTTACTGTGATTTCCTTGTAATTTAAAATTGGGCCATTATCCATCATTTTGAATTATAAACCCATAACCCCAGCTGCCTTCCTGCCTCCATGTTGCCATTTGCAGCCCAAGTTGAACTTTCCTGCCTGAGCTGCCCTCTAACTGTGATCCTCCAGTCTCAGACTCCTGAGTAGCGAGGATTACAGGTGTGAATCACTGGCACCTAGGGATTTTCTTTTTTTAAGTCTCTAATTTCTACCAGAAGTCTTTCTCTGAGTGAATCCTTCCCCATTATCACATAATTTAGGTCCTTGGAAATACTCTTTACTGTAAGAGCTTCAGCATTGATTTTCATAATGTCTGAGGCTCTGTCACATTCTTGACTGAATAGATAGATAAATGCACATTTTGAAATTTAAGACCAAATCTTAGCCACAGATACTTTATGAGACTTCTGGCTCATGTTTCCATGGCTGATCGCAATAACATTGCTTCCAGCTCTAGACAGCAAGGGCAGAGCCAATTGCTTCTTGGCTTTTTTGAGCCCAGTTTCCCCTTCTCGGCTGTGCATCTTTGCCTGTTGACTCAACACATTACTGGGAGATGGTTCTGGGCAAATAAAAGTGGACTAGAAGTGAAGAAGTAGAACAACTGAAAAGGCCAACTCTTGGAGTGTGGATCAGCTCAATCTGCATATCACTTAGTGATTGGCTGTTGGGCCTTAGGCCTTATGTAGGTAAAATTCATTCCAATGGAGATACGCTTTTTTAAACAAATTAATTCCTCTATCCTGGCATGAATTATTCTAAGCACTTAGAGCAGAGAGGAGTCGCCAGGGAATTCTGAAAACTGAGATGTTGCCTGACCTCTCCCCCATCTGATGAGGAAAGCAGGTGTTTGGGTAGGGCAGGACTGGGCAGCTCAAAGCATCGAGCCTGGGGAACCTGAGAAGAGGTGAGAGAAATCCTCTGTTCCAATCATTCTCTCTGTTCCTCCTAAAGTACTATACCTCGCACCTTTTCAATATGGTTCTAGAACATGGGCTAGCCAAGGGCTTTACTGTTTGAGTCAGGCCTCTGAGCCTCTTTCTTCTAGTTATTTTTGAGGAAAGTTCTCTTTTAATTCCAAGCTGTCCAGTGCAGGTGTTTCCCTATTTATTCCTCTGGCTGTAGCTGGGATGACAGTGTTACACCACAAGCCTCTTCTGTTGAGATGAGGTTTCTTGAATCTTCCCTTCTGCCAGGCCACCATCAAATCCCCATCCTCTGGACTGCAGTCTTTCTGGGAGCTAGGAAGATGGCTGTGCGTCACTGTACCCGGTCTCTGTACTTTCTTATAATGACTTGGATTTTCCATTGAGCCCAAGCCTGCTATCATGGGGAGGATTTCTATCGTGTTCCAAGAAGAAATTCCTGGAGTTGGATCCATAGAGGTTACACAATTTGCAGGAATGAGCTCTCCTAATCTCTTAGTAGTGAGTGGTGGGTGCATTCTCCCAAGAGGGGGTGTGAGAAGGTGTGTCACGGGGAGGAAGAGAGCTTACCTGGAGCACACTGAGGGTAGCCAGCAGGAAGGATTGGGGGAAGAAGTAGGCCTTATATGGGCTGAGCACACTGGGTAGGAGGCTTTCTCTCCTGTATGAAGCAGAAGTCAAGGACTCCTATGATGAGCTTCCCATTGAACCATGTGTTACCTCCAATAAGGCCGAGGTAAAGCGCACAGTTTCTAAATTAGATAAAACTCACTTTGTTAAGAACAAATGTTACTGGAGCCATCCAAGGTCACGGCGTGTCAGTGTGAAGACTGGAAACGGCTCATTTGAAGTGCACACGTGCACGGTCTCCATTCTGCATTATCCGACTTTGCATGTAGAGCTTCTTGCTTCCCAGCCGTGAGGCCTCCTGGCCTTTGTAAAAGGTCAATGTCTAATGATACGACATCTTTCCTCGTGACATTTTTCACCATGTATTTTTCTCCTCGAGATTTTTGAAAATCAATCACCTAGTTTTTAAGCAATTTTTTAAAACTGAAGCTGAGCGGCTGAGTGTTGGAATTTGCCATCAAACTATTCACCTAACCTTTAAATGTTTGAAAGCAAAATAAATAAATAAAGGAGTGCTGTAAAATCACTTGGTAACCCACAGAATTTATTCAGCTTCACACATGCTAATCATGGCATCTTGGTGTACTAGTAGATAAAATGAAAGCCATAAGAAGAGATGCCATTGGCTAGGTTACAACAGTTGACCCTCCAAATTACCATGTGTCATGTTTCTAACTCGCTACCCAAAATAATAAGCCTAAAAATTGTCTTAACTACTAAAGACTGAAAAAGGAGACTCACTTCTAGTATTTATTTTATAGTGCTCTAGCATTTATTTGGCCAAATTGTGCACTATTTTAATCACAGTGGGCTTTTTTTCCCCTCTGAAAGTTTAAAGCCAAACATCAAAAGAGTATTTTATTGTTATGTTCAGTTATCTATCAAGTACATGGATGGAAGAAAGGAGGCTTGTTATGTGTCCAGAGCACTAAGACAAGGTTCCCAGTGATGTAGAATAACACCCATGATTGTCTTTCATATCATCAGGTCATGTATGAATTATCAGATTTTTTCCTATTACATTCATTTCTATACTAATTCCTTCCTGACTCCCCACATTACGTAGACTCCTATTATGAAGAGTAAGAAAACTGAAATTATGACTATTTTGTCTGAAAGTATTATAGGCTTTGCTTCACCATGGAATGTTTGCCAGGGTGAAATTAATTATTTACTAAAAGGATCAGGGATCTTGAGAAGACAGATGTGTGGACAGTAGAAGTAAACAGAAGAGTCTTGTTCTCTGATGATGCAGCGATGGTAAATTGATTCCCAATTTGGGGATTCCTGTCATCTGATCTGCTGCCAGGTCTCTGAGGAGATTTATAGTAGTTGCTTTAAAACAATTTTTTAAAATTATCTTTACGTAGTTATACAAGGAATTGCCATTCAATGAAGACATTTAAGAACACAGTGAATCTTGGTTGATGTCATCTCTTTCAACATTTTCACCCATCCCTCCTAACCCATCCCTCCACTCACTTTTCTCAATTTTGTAGAATAAATATCTAATTTTTTTCCATTTAGCAAGTAGTTTATGTATACAATACATATTGTTCTGTGTCACCCCCTTTAGTATTTTCAAATCCCTTCAGTCCACTCTTTCCCTTACTTTTCTTAATTTTGTGGCATGCATAATGAATTCTTGACTGCATTCCTTTACTCTTCTCCCATTTTGTTTGCCTGCCTGTAAAGGAAAATTGGTCAAAATAATTGCAGATTTCTCAGTCAAAACCCCAAAGGTAAGGAAGGTTTGGCCGGATGGATGCTAAGCATTGAATGTGACTAACTACCAACCAAGAATACTACATCCAGCTCACTTTCATTCATCACTGATGGGGAAATAAAAACATCCCATAGTAGACAAAAACTGAAACACACCAGCCCAGCACTATAGGAGATACCCCAAGATGTCCTAAATACAGAAAACCAATAAGAACATGAAATAGGCAGAGAAAACGAATCAGATAGACAGATAAATACAGTCAAAAGAGGCACAACTCCTAAAAAGAGAGGGGTTACCCTGATAGGAATTATCACGTGCCTCCCAGGTCCCACACTCGATGTCAGTGGGCTCAATTCTCCAATCAAAACTCGTAGAGTAGCTGGTTGGATCAAGAGTTACTTTTTTGAATTTAGTTGTATTTGTATTCCCTCAAGCATCTCTTGTTCATCACTTAAGACAATAGCTAATGATTAGTTGCTCAAAGAAATTGCCCTTGATTTCTCCCAGATTTGGGTTAGATACCTCTTTTATATATCCTGGAGAAACAATCCTTTTCCTAGCTACACTGAAGTATTAAGATCTGTGGAATCGTCTCTGCCACTACCTGAGTATAAGAACTGCAATCCTATGTTGGCAGCTATGGCCTGCTACAACAAACTATCCCCATCAGCATGGCTTATATACAACCGAAGCGTACCTCTCAAATTCTGGACACCTCAAACTCCAAGATCCCAGCGAGCTCTCTGAAAACTACACCTCCTACTACCATTACTTGGGGACCTAGAATTTCAACATGTGACATTGGGAGATTTGCATAGGTGTTCAAGCCATTGCACCATGACTAGTGTTTTAGCACAAAACACAATGGATGGCTTGTAGAATGAACAAAAATTCAAAACCGCTTTTAGCAACATTGCCACATTTTTACCAATCTTACGTCAGCAAGAAGCAGTACTTAGTCCCTAACAGTTTTAATAGCATCTGAACTAGTGCCCATAAGATAGGACCATGAATTTTGTTCACGTGAAAGAAAAGTATTATTCAATATTATTCAGTGAAAACTTGATGGTAATCATAGGTATTTTGTGACTATTTTCAATGTAAAATTGCGCTTTTTTTTGGTCTGTCATGGGGCTTAAACTCTGGGCCTAGATGAGCTCATCAGCTCAAGACTACCACCCTACTTCTGGTTTTCTAGTGATTAATTGGAGGTAAGAGTCTCATGGACTTTAGTGCCCGGGCTGCCTTTGAACCGCAATCCTCAGATCTCAGTCCCCTGAGTAGCTAGGATTACCAGTGTGAGTCATTGTGTCCGGCTGCTTATTCATCTTAAATTTATATTTAGTTGAAGGGGGAGGACTTGAGGGTAACATAAGAAACTTGTATGATAGATTCATACATCATTAAGTATCATTCAATAACCTAGGAAATAGGGGAAATAACAGTAGATCTGACTGACTCTGACTCAGTAAAGTCATACTGAGATAAAATTATTCGGTGATTATCATCTAGTAATATAACTGTCACCCTAGCCCCAAGTGGCCTAGAACAGTGGAAGCTGAGATAAGGGAAGGAAGCTCTGTATCCAAATTCAGGTTGGCTTGTCATGCTCCAGGTTATAGGATGGCTTTAGTGTCTCTGCCTTTGTTAAGAACTACAGGTTTAGGTCATGTTGTTCTCATAGTGAATTTTCAGGGTAAATACAAAAAGTGGATGCTCTCCTGAGAATTCAACTCCCTGTCACTTCTGCCATAGGGCAGGGGTGTTCTGTTTTCTCCCTAGGATTCCTTGAGTATTGATTCCATGTACTTTGGTGAGGTACAAAGGGCATAACTGTTTGTAGCCTGGACAACAACTTTGTGAATTACAGATGATGGTATTTGTGTGAGCTATGGACAGAGCACATATAATTATTAGTTCACAGTTAATATTATAGAGGCTGGCAACTTGATCAAGATTACATATAGCAAAATTACATTACAGTCATATAGGTAAATGTTATTATGAAACTTCTTACTATGAACAATTTAATATGTGAGGTCAAACTTCTTTCTAAGTTGATAGTTTCCATGAACTAAAAAAGAAATCAATGAAATTGTAACCAGAATGATAGATCTGTAGGAAACATATGCAGGTCCACCTGCCTCATTCCTCTCAAATGTTACCTGTTCACCTTTATTTTCAATTTGCTTCCCTAAAGTTCCATTGGAATCAATTGTGAATATTAGAACCAAGACTGTCTTCATACACTTATAGGTTGACCTTGAGAATAGACATTAAACCAGTCTATCATATATACATTTTTCTTGCTTTAAACTTAAGCCAGAATCTAGTCTTTAACTGCATTCACTGTGTGAATAGATATGTATGAAGAGAAAATAAGAATCTGAAAGTAAGGACAGATTTCACTGTTTGACTATAATTTTCTACCTTTAATTTAGTCAGAAGATGTGTCATCTCTTTACATCCCATCAGAGAATAGAAATAAACAATAATAATTATAATTAAGTCCTCTTGTCTACTAGCATTAACGATAATGTGGTGGTCTGGGTTGATCACAGATTTTGGTTTCATGAGCGAGACAAGAAAAAACTGATTCATTTAAGCAAAAGAGAATAATATATTAATGGGGCCGGAATAAGCTATCACAAATTTCAGGAATTCGTACAAAGGGGAGAAGAGATCCTAAAAGAGAACAAGTATTTTGCCATAGGAAGACAGAAGACAAAGAACTCACAATAATGGTCCAGCTCAGGAAGACACTTCTGACACCACTGCTGCCCTGGGTGAATTCCATCTCATTTCAACCTTGCTCACTGTGCTTACAATTCAGATTCGAGGAAAAGAAAATTCAGATTCTACTTAGCTAAACCTGAGTGCCTTGGCTGGAGATATAAGCAGCACCCAATTACTCAAGACAGATACAGTAGGCATAGGAAAAAGTTCTTCCCTGAGGACATGAGAACATCTCAGAGCACAGTTGCTGGGTACATGCAAATTGAGAAGCATCACTCTGCTAGCACAGGAAATCTATGCTAAAGATTGGACACTATTTTAAAACAAGCTGTGCAGTTGCTTATATTATTACTTATACACAAGGGATAATTCCTTAGATACACAATGACAAGAACCCATACAATATAGTGGCCATATATGCTAGATGTCAGACTTTATAGGTATGATCCACTTTGCACACAGGAAAACATTTGCTTCAGAAAAGTTAAATATACGTCCATCCATTAGCAAAAGGTCCAATTACCCGACTCTGAACTCTGCTTTTTAATACTATCAGGGACTCAAAATGATCAGCACAGTAAGTAGTTTAAAACCTTGCCCAAGGCTACTGTTTTAGGCCCAAGCTCTTTTCATTGGCAGATGACCAATGAATATAAACCTGCCATGACACTGACTTCCCTCTACTTGGAACATTCTGTCCCAACTCCTTTCATGCCACCAGGACTTGGCCTAAATATTCATTTTTCCTCCAGAAATAGTATTGTGTTTCCCACTTCAATGTATTGCCACCTTTTGATCTTTGCCATATCCTCCTGTTATAACCCTTGCCATTATTTGAAATTGTTGATCTCTTCAATAGTTATTTTCTCCAGAGCTTAGAGCAGGGCCTGCATGCAAAAGATACTGAATACATACAGGTTGATTGAGGTTAGAAATACATAGAAAGGCCAACTAACCCAGACCCGATGTTCAGAAATGGCTTTCTGCAGGTTGCCATGCTTAAAGTCGACCACTTGGGATGAGTATAAGTAAAGTGGGGACAGAAGGAGAATATATGCATGGAAGTCAGTATAGAAAGTGCATCTGTACTGGTATACACTCATCCATCCACAGGCAGACCAAGAAGATGCATGCCCTTCATCAACCGTCATTCCTACCACTCCTGAGTGCAGTAGGAGGACAGGATGCCAATTTACAGTTCAAGGTTCAAAGGAGAGAAGCCTCCGGGCAAGGAAAATGGAGTCCAGCAAAGCAAAAAGACAGAGCAACAGATTCTTTCATCTTCAGTTCTTTTTCTTTGCTACCAACACCTTGACATTGATCCCCAAAGTATACCTGCCAGAAGAGGTCAAGGGAATCCTCATGCTGACCTTGATAGTCAGATGTGTTCAGCAAGTCAGCATGGAAAGCCTCAGGGTGAGGTCATCAGGGAACCAGGGCATGCTGGGGCATGCAGTTTGGCTCTTTCAGTTCATGGAGCCTTTAGGATCCATGGTTACAGTACCTCTAACGAGAAAAGAACATTTCCCAACTTCAGGCAAAGTGTTGGCATTGGAACATGGAAAACCACATAGAAATAAAATATCTCAACTTGGCCAGGCCCCAGTGGCCACACCCGTAATCCTAGTTACTCAGAAGGCTGAGATCTTAAGGTTCACCATTCAAACCCAGTCTGGGTAGGAAATTCTGTAAAGCTCTTCTTAGCTGCAGTAAACTACCCAAAATGCTGGAAGTAGGGCAGGGGCTCAAGTTGTATAGCCCAAGCTTTGAACAGAAAGAAGTTCAGGAATGGCACCTAGCTAGGCTCTCAGTTCAAGCTCCAGCCCCCCCACCCCCGCCCCCTGCACACACACACTAAGTAAAACATGATATTGGTATACAAAACTTACTTTACAGTTCAACCCACAAAAGTATATCCTATCCCCAACAAACTGGAAAAAAGTACTCATTATTTGATAATGCCATCAGAAGTAAAGTCTATCAGTATTTTCTACACAGTTAGTTTAGGGAAAGGCTCATCATGATATGCTGTTGATGGTGGAATCTTGTATTTCACATGTTTTCACTGCATCACAGAGTCCCGAGGAAACAGTGAGAGATTCTTTGGACTTCTGAATTTCATCTCATAATTTGACCAGGTGTTTGTTCTTCATCACTGTTCAGAATTTCTGTGTGGACCATAGCTCCTCTTTGCCATAGTTGAGCAAATGAATAAAACACTGCTTAATAAAATAAACAGTGGCTGTCTCTTAAGATAGAAAATGCAATTTCTAGTAGGCTAAATGAAAGACATTGGCTGCTCTGTCATCAGAAAGATCAAGGAAGAGATTAAGCCATTGCAAAAATTCTCTTGTTTTTTTTTTTTTTGATGTTTTTGTTTTGTTTTCAATAAGTTTTTTTGTTGTTGTTTTTGTTTCTTGGTTTTTGTTTGCAGCTCTTTTGTTACTATGACTTCAGGAATCTGAGCTCCACCTAGTCTTGTTCACAATGAGATTAATGACATGTTTATTGTATGTAAAAAAGTCATGGCCTAGATACCATACAGGAATATTATGTTTGCATTTGTACAAGTTCAAAACTTCTTTGTATAGCAAATAAAGTATACTAATAAACATAAAGTTAGTTAGGGAAAAAATAACAAACTGGGAAGAGATACCTATAGTATGAATCATAAAGCAAATTTCCTTAATTTACAAAGAACTCACAGAAAAGAATGAGAGGAAAATAAGCAAAAAAAAAAAGCCCCACCTAACAACAGATGAACTGATAGAATAAAGGGCAAAAGATATGAATATCAGCTCAGAAAGGGATACAAGAAACATATGAAAGACATTCCACAGCATTCATAACTAAATGCAAATCAATTACAACAAGGAAGAAGCTATCCGTTTCAATTAAGAGTTTATCACAGAGACCTAGAGAGTATCTGGAAAGAGTATCACCACACCCTTCTGAGGAAGATGGTGCAAATGGTGACATTTTTTTGAGCAGAATTAGTATCCATTTAAATGATGTTACCAATATTTTTTGACTAAATCCATGACCAGGAATTTTCTCCATCAATAGATAGAGGTGTTTACTGTTTAAAAAAGATCAATTATATGGAAATAGTAATGAGGCAGGTCTGCCTATGCTTACCTGGAAAATTCTCAAAAATACATCAACAGGAAAAAAATAGAACAAAGACTGTAGCATAAATTGAGATCCATTTTGTTTACATGTGAAGAAGCAATTCATTCATTCAAACGTGTGTTTTGTTTTATTTTGTTTTGTTGCTAGTCCTGGCTTCATGTCTTTCATATTCTAAGTACTTTCAGAGGTTTGGACACTTCGGTGATGAACAATCTTCTCTCACATATCTTGTTTCAATTTGCTTTTCTGCATTTTACCACTGCATACATCCACCATACTTGTGTTTATTCTAACTTGTGTGTTATATTTCTTCCTTCTGTCATACTTGTCTCAAACAAGGTCACCTTGGTGAGAACCTTGCTTTGTTTAGCTCACGGTACTGGCCTCTACATAGCAGTGATAGATCAGGCAAGCCTCCCCTTTTTTAAATATTTTTATTGTAAATAATAAAAGGGTTACATGATATTTGCCAGATAGAAGGTGCATTAATTCACATACATTGATACCCTTTCACATGTCTTGGAGGCAAGCCTCCCTTTAGAGAAATTAGGAACCAGGACCCAAATGAAATTCCCACTGGGAACATGGAGGAGAAAGTCCCAGCAGCAGGGAAAGAAAGACAAAGTCTTGAATTCAAGAACAATGGTGACAGATGAGAAGAAAGTATGGAAGAAGAGTGCAGTAAAAAAAAGAGGAGAGAAAGCAAAGACAACAAAGGTTGCAGACAGCCTCAAAGTCGGCTTCAGAGTGAGAGGATGATAACAAGGGGCAGGGAATGGGTTGGATTTTTAATTCTCCAAAAGCCTAGCCTAACAAGAACAATGGAGGATCCACTGATGACCACAGAAAGCAGCAGAGAGAGCAAGCAGATCCTACTGTAGAGATCATGGCTAATAATGCTGGGATCCCAGGAAGGCTTCCTGGAGGCAGCAATAGCTCCCCCAGAGTTGGAGGGACAAAGAGGGATTACAATGATTACTTAGAGAACTAGGAGCAGATAGGGAAGAAGCTCAGCACCAGGTAGATGGAGCTGCAGGCCTTGAGCTTTGAGACACAAAGCATTACTTAGAGGAGATGTAAACAGTCTTCCCAGAGTCTTGAGAGTCCCCAGAGAAAAATATTCTATATTTGATCCTTTCTAGAAAAAAAAATGTTTAACAATCCTGCCTCAATCCATTCTGATTAGATGTGTTATTATTTCCACAGTTCTGTTTGGGAAGGCTCTGCTATCTGATCTCTTGCAACATCTGACCATCGTTGGTGGTGTGGTTGTACTTCTGGGAGCATTAGGCACCTATCAGAAATACTGGGGAAGGCCTGAATGATGTAGAGGTCAAGAGACACAGTAATCTTATGCCCCCATTCCCCACCCTCTGCATGGGAATGCTGCATTTCCCATAAATACATATTTTTTTCTCTTTCTGGGGAGGCCTGCACTCTCGTGTGGATACTTGCCAGAGTGAGGAATGATTACAGGGGTTTCTCTCTCCCTCAAAGTGGGATGCAAATTTATAAGGATAACCTTAAGTCAGCTTCAGTCCATCCAAGAAACAAAATATTAATGGCTCAAGCCTTGCACAGTTAAGTTCCCTCTTGGCCCATTACATCCTACCACCAAGCCAGAACACTCGCTAAAAAGCACAGCTGCATCGAGCCCCTCCAGGGCCACCATGACAATGGTAACCCCTTGTCACTCTATTCTGCCTCGAAGCTGCAAAACTCAGTCGATAACCCACGCTGTGAAGCCATCTCTTCAGGCAGGATTTGGTCTGTGCATTTGGGATAACTTGCTGAAAGAATTTTTAATGGATCCCTGACCCTGATGGTTGCTTGTGAAAACATTCTACGAACACATTGCTGTATTTACTTGTGTGTTCACACTTTGGAGAAGAAACTCCAAGGAGAGGGTTTCTGTTCGTCTTCCTTGCACCCTTCCCTCCCTCTGTTTTAAGAACAGTGACCCCTCACAGCTGGTGCCAGAACAGATGGCTGAGCAAAATAGAAGTAACATCATCCTTCGTGTTTGTTTTAATAAAGGCAGCTCCAATGAAGAAAGCACAGCAGACGAAATGAGACATCTGAGTCGCCTTCCCACTGGTCCCATGAACCTCTCCTCAAGTCATTCCCCCCGCCCCCCCGCACCCCACACATGCCTATCTTGAAGCAGAGCTGGCAGGTGGAGACTCCGATCTCTACCGTTGACAGATAATCCTTTCTACCCTCTAGAACTTCGAGAAATGCTGATACAGCTCCCACACTCGGGAAAATGGCAGGTCTGTGGTCGTAGTTAATGCATAGCATAGACTTAGGGCTGTGGCTCTGAAGTTCCATCCAGGCAGAGAGCGTGGGGCCTCTTGTCTGTAATTTGAGTAGAAGAAATGAGGTCCTAATTCAAAAATCTCTGTGCTTTGTCTTTCCCTGTGCCGGCTTCCTGCCTTCCCTTCCTCTTTTCTCCTTTCTTTCCACTCCTTTCTTCCCCTCTCCTTCCTTCTCTTCTACCTTCTTCCTTCCTTTCCTCTATTGCCTGCTCCCTTCTGTTTTCCGCCTCTCTTTCCCTCCTATATTCCCTCTTCTTCCTCTCTTGCTCCCTCTTTCTATTCTTCTCTCCATTCCTCCCTCCATCCCCTTCTTCCCCTCCCTCCCTCCCTCCCTCCAAGCCTCCATCCCACCCTTCCTTCGTCCCTCCCTTCCTTCCTTCCTCTCTCCCTCCCTCCTCCCTCCCTCCCTTTCTATTGTTTCAAGTTGTAGCTAGTGGAGATCTTTATTATTTTATAGATTTCCTCCAACACATATACAAAGACCCTCTAGGAGGCTCCTACAGTGCCTTGAAAGTGTACATATTTTTGGCAGTCCTGGGCTTGAACTCAGGGCCTGAGCACTATCCTTGGGCTTTCTCAAGGTTAGAGCTCTACCACTTGAGCCACAGTATCATTTCCAGCTCTTTTCTATGTATGTAGTACTGAGGAATCGAACCTGGATCTTCACGCATGCTAGGCAAGCACTCTACCACTAGGCCAAACTCCCAGTTCCGATTTTTAAAAATATGTTTGTATATTTGTGCATATTTATCCATAGTGTCTATATTTTAATTTGAGGCCCAAATAGAGGCACCTTGTTGCAGGGAACAGGTAGCTCTAGAGACAAGGTTACAACCCCATCATACAATAAAATGTGTCTAGGGCAATAAAACATGTCTGGCTAGATTCTCTGAAAATTCTTAGGGACTATACATTTTCAGGCATAAATAAAATCACAATGCATGTACAGACAGGTCTTTATCCTTCTTTTCTCTAGTACTAGCACTCCTTGCATGTCTGAGGACATGGCAACATCATTGCCAATATCCTGCCTGAAGCCAAGTCCCTGAAACTCATTTTATTTGCTTGCTTTTATGAGAATTACAGGGGGGCTGGTCCAGATAATTACTTAATTCTCACTCTAAAAATAACTAGGACTTGGAGGTAGGGCTGAGGAATATTGAGAATGATTAATTTTATGGTGAGTACTACTACAGGGAAGATAAGAGTTGATGGAGAGACTGGGCTGAATTTCTAGAGCCAATATCAGTTTTCTTACTTTTGATGTCTATGTATGAACTATCATGTACATGTGAATAATAGAAGCACGTATCTGGCATAAACATGACCCTGAATTGTTTGTGAGACTCACCAAGACAAATCACTGAATCTGAGTTTCCTGGACCCATTTCTTCTTAGTAACCTGGTGGGAAAAGTGGAAAATTCCAAACTGAAAAGGTTCTCTTTTTAAATTTTTTCACCTTCCAGTGCTGAGATTTTTTTAACCAAAAAGAAATCAGGAGAAAAAAAGTCACTTTCTTTCTACAGCAAGAAGAAAAAAATTAAACTTGTATGATGGTTATAAATATTACATGTGCCAGGCCCTGGTACCTGTGAGGGTATGCTCGACAGCTAGACTAGAGATAACCCTTTCCTGCTGTTCTGGGAGTTTTGACCGGATCTAATCCTAAAGTGAGGACACATCTAGCTTTTGTTTGTTTGTATATTTTAGCAAGAAAAAAATTGATAGGAAACCATTGCAGTGTTCATTTAGAAGGTCTCTGAAATTAATGAAAAAGTATTTTCTGCTTTATAGCCTTGGCATGAATCCATTTAAGTGGCTTTTCATCTCCTTCTGAAGGTTAACCACAGACATTTATACCCATCTGTAAGTTGATGTCATCACCCTTACCTGGCTGATGGTCTTCATTCCAGATTTCTCCATCCACATGCCAGTTTACTGTATACCTCTTAGACAAGTCAGCTAACTCGACTTTCACACTATGCCCGTGATATCTTTTTTTAATTCTTTTTTATTGTAATTAATAGAAGGGTTACATGATATTTGCCAGATAGGAGGTGTATTAATTCCCATACATTGATACCCTTTCACATGTCTTGATCCCCATTTCCCTCCCCTTCCTCCACCCCCCTTCTCTATCCAATTTCAAATAACCAAATACAAATGTATCTGATATATCAGGTAACAAAGTGGGATACGACTGCTCACTGTTAGCCAAGGCCACAGACTCAGCACGACAAAGTCAGTGGAAGATGAAAGCAGATGGGCCACGCACTCCACTTTTTGTAATCATATAAAAATTATCCTGAGAAAGGATGTAAATAAAATTCAGGACAGCAGTCAGCTTCTCAAAGGATTGTTAATTTTAAGCTGGGGGAAGGGAGGAGGTATCTCACTAACAGAAGGACTAAAAAAAATAAATAAATCTGTGTGTTATGAAGCACCTTAGCTCTTTGTCAGGATCATTAGGAGAAGAAAAATGGCATAACTTCTCTAAACAGTAGAGGGGGAAATGGTACAAAGCAGATCTTGGAACATGTTGAACTTTCCGTATTCCCCAAAGAAGGCCTGAGATGAGTGCCAATGCCGATGGGCCAAGTTAACATTGATCTCAGCCATACTGGCCAGTTTTCAGTCATAAAACATTGCACAGTTCCTCTAGGCAAGGAGCATGCAATGATGCTTGTTCTTCTTCTGTCCTGAATGCGATCACATCCTGTCTGTGGGGCTCTATTCCCATGGTCAGTTCATTCATTCTGTTCTCCCAGAGGTCACTCTACGGGTGGCATCACTTAGAGAAGAGATACTTACAGTTGCTGCACATTCACCGTTGCAAAGCTGCTTGCTTCATGCTTACTCTTGTAGATTCCACCCTTACAACAGTTTCTCTACACATTATAGAACGGCATGAAAACCTTGTTGAATGAATGAAGGAAGGATGAATGATCATCTCCTTCATAAGAAAGGTCACATGGCTTCAACAGCTTGGAAGCAAGAAGCCCTGAAGGAGGACCATAGCCTCACTGACTTAGTTGACTGACTTAAAACTTCCTGATTTGATTTCATCACTACGATTTGAATAATGAGGGCCAGAGGCATGACTCAAGTGGAAGAATTTTGAAATCAGACGGGGATCATTAATGAAAATAAATTATTTCACTTGTAAGTGTCTAGTAAATGATTCTGACCTAATATTTACTTTTAAGTAGATGAGGAAATCTGAAATGAGTTTGTTGCAACCTAAGGGAGAAGTATCTATTGGACTCAAGCTTATTTGTTTCTAGACAATTGGAGAGTGATTGAAACTATAACTGTACTTTAAGTGCTTTCTGCAATCCAGCTAGTGACCGAAGTTGTTTTAAGCCTTAGGATGTTTAACCCCAGAGTGAGATGAGTTGCTTACACCTATCTTCTCTCATACATTTTACTCGTATTTCAGCCTTCAAGTTGATGATTCTAATCAAGTAGAGCTCATAGGATTTGCATTTTTATTTGTCTGCTGGTCCCTGAACCCAAAAGGCTGTTTCAGGCCTTCAGTTCCCAAGATTACCAAAGGATGTATTAAAAAAATCCATAGATCTTTTTCAAGTACCTCATGGTACTTTTCTTGGGAAATGTTGACTGGTATGACATGGTTTATATACACAACATGTGCTCAAGACCCCTGTGGGTTACTGATGGATTGCAGTGTGTTCAGCTTTTAAAGAATGACCTAGTCAGTGGAATCTCTCCAATCATCTGGTTAGCTGAAGCTGATAAAACGCATGCCCAGTTAGGGTTGGCCTTCTCCATTATCTCTTCAGAACCTACTTTCTACCTAGATTTTCTTTTGAGGCATGACGCTAAGGGAAGCAGAATTCTGAAAATAGACTTTTACACTGTCAGTATCAAGGACTAACCTTAGAAGTTTCTAACCTGACCCACTTGATTCCTTCGGGTTAAATTTAATTACGGTATGCTGTGAATGATTTAGGAAAATGAACAAATAGAAGCCATGAGCTCTCTGAAAGCTTCACGACTCCCTTTCAATCCAGGAGTGATCATACTGCAATAGGAAGCTACTGGTTTACTGTGCTCAAGGGCTGGGGTGACATGTCATTTTAATCTTCATACTAGCCCTACATGAATGCATTTATGCACCCCATACTAATATGAAAAAACTGAGCTGCATTACAGAATTTAACAGCTCTTAGATGTTTTGTAAGTGGAAGTACCACATTTAGAGTCCAGTTCTATTAGATTTGTATCCATCTCTTTACCTCTGTTCTGTTCTTGGGAAACCAGAGACTCCATTGGGTTTGTTGTTGGAAAGCTCACGGGCTGTTCTGCATGCATAATTATAATGTATAACCAAATGGAGTACACTATATATAAAGGGATTTATGTGTCTAAAGGGAGTGTTTGTAGAAGAAATATGTGTGTAAGCCAATCCTTAAAGATTCACCTGGCATTCTGGAGTTTAGTTCTTACCCACCCACCAAATACCAAGCAAGTTCAGCTAAGGGTATTCATTGGTAGAGAAGAAGGAAAGTACACGCTAACACCTCCCCACTGTCTATGTTTGGGGTCCAACATTGGCTGAATCCCCTCTGTGATATAGCTCCCATGAGCCTTTCCTTCCATGCCCACCTATAATTGGTACCTGCTCCCACTAGATAGTATTGGGTACCTCGTCTTTTCCTTTACACCACCAGTTCACAGAGTAGCTACCATCCCCTGTGTTTTATGGTCTCAGCTGCTAGGTCATCTATGTAACCCCATACAGTGTTCTCTGTTTAAAATACTTAAAACCATCTATCTATTTAACTGGATTCTGCCCACTATAAAAAACCCCAAACTGTAAGAATCAAGGTATTATTTCATTTAAAAAATATACTACCAAAAACTAAACAAGGTATAAACATATGTGCTAGGAAAGAAGAGTTGCTGAAATAAGAGAAGTCAGAGATGCTGAATTCAGGGTACAAGATGGCATTGGTTCTTGACTTTGAGCCTCCCCGTCTGGTATGGTGTGTACCCCATGTTCTATTTCCATCATAGTTGACTTGAACACTGCCCCCACCCCAAGGTAGGTCTCTCAGGGAGAAGTCATTCAAGGCAGGGAAAGAAGCAAAGCTCCAGTACAATCTCATGCAACTTTATTTAACCCTTTCAGGCAAGGAGGTTTAGTCTACCCAACAGCCAAAGACACTGAAGCATGGAGATGCTTAGGTAACTCTTCCACAGTGACTCTTCCACAGTCAGGTGGAGAGGACTGTGTTCTTTGAGGCCAAATTTCAACATTTACCCAGCAGCATTTAAAAAGAAATGTAAAAGCTTTGAGGTAATCCTTGCTAACTCCCTGATTTTAGGGATGCAGAAACAAAGGCTTTTTGGAGTTAAATGAGGCAGGCAAAGATTGCATCTTCTATCCTGACAAAGCCAGATCCTGGTCTCCTGAGTCTCAAACTCTGCTCATTAGCATCTGGTAAACATCCTTTTCTTTCATCGCCTGCTTCTAATAGAAATGGCATTTATTTTACACGGAAAGTTTCAAACAAACTTGGAAGATTTAGTTCTAAACTGGATGGGGAAAATGGACCCTTTTCTCAGCCATACTTCAGAACATTTGTCATTTGGGGTTTTCTATCAGTTCATCTCTAGGCTAGAGATTAGTAAACCACATCTTGTGGACCAAATCACCCTTTTTTAAAAATGTCCATCCTGGCCTTAAACTCAGGCTATTCTGACCTTCTTTTGCTCAAGGCTAGCACTCTGCCACTTGAGCCGTAGTTCAACTTGCAGAATTTTGGAGGTGAATTGGAGCTACGAATCTCATAGACTTTCCTGCTGGTGTTTGTTTTGAATCACCATTCTCAGATCTCAGCCTCCTCAGTAACTAGGGTTATAGGCGTGAGCTACTGGTACCCAACTCCTGCTTGTCATTTTAAAAATAATATCTTACTAGAACCCATTTGTGCTTGTTCATTTCCATATCAGATATGGCTGCTTTTTCTCTTCTCTGCTATAAAGTAATTGTGAAGTTGTTATAACAGGTATTATATAGGCCACAAAATTAAAATGCATACTGTCTCACCATTTAAGGAAACACTTTCTGACCTCTGCTTCAATTCAGTTTCTGACTCGGAGTTTTGAGTTTGTGAATGTCTTTACTTTTAATTAAGAGAAAGTTTTGCTCAAATTTCCAAATATACTTGACAGTTTTTGTCCAACATTTCAAAAACTGGTTGTAAATTAAAATTGAGCTGACTCTTGAGAGGACCTTAGGATTTGTTCTTTCCTGCAAGAAGGTACAATATGTTAACTAAATGCATATTTTTGAGTCCGTTCCCTCTTTCCGACCTAGGAGTATATGATAGAAGTATCATCAAATCCAAAACTCCAACTGTTTTTAGTAACTTGAAACCTGAATACAATATCTGTCTTTGAGAACAAATTAGAAATAAAGTTCAGCTATGCAGGTAATAATATACCAGATTTTCAAAGAGGTATTTTCCCCTCACAAAATGAGAAATATAACCCTGTCAGCAGCTCAATAAGCCCAAACAAGATGAATGGGTAATCAAGAAATGTATACATGTTTTGTAGCATATTCTCAATGATTTGAATTCTACCTAAATTCAGCCATTTTTCATGTGTAAGTTCTTATTACAATGGGTCAGAAAATAGCTGCAGCATGTTTTCTTTCTTTCCCCCTCTTATGAGAGTCATCTGGCTTCCATTTCTGCTTGCACACATTGAAAACAACAAAAAAAAGAAGTACACAGAGCAAAACACACATTAGATTTCAGCTGAGTTTAGCTTCTTTTCAGCCACAACTAGTGTTGTTTTCTTTGGCACACGTAAGTCACATAATTAAAACCAGATAAGGCAGAAATTTACTTGCTAATACGAAAGTTGCCATAGAAAATAGAGTCTATGTCTTTGAGAGGCATGTCCTGTCAACTGCGATGGATGCGGGTATTGCTCTCTGAAGATTGGTCCCCACTTTCCACGGAGGACAGGCACTGCTGCCAGGTGGCTGAAAAACCACAATTCCAGGCCTCCTTTTTGTGCCTCCTTTGATCGAAGCTGAGACTTCTGCGGGGGAGGGCATTATGGCCAGCAGAATATAAAAGGAATGTCTCTTTCTAGCTGTGGGGTTAGGAAACAGATAAGCCCTCTTATTCTTCTTTTCTATGCAGAGGGTCTGAGGGCAATAGAACCACAAGAAGGGGAGAGGTGATTCTCTGAATTTCTGTAGTGTAGACCTCACTGCCCATCAGGGAACAGATGACAAGAAACACATCTGTGGTATGAAGGCACTCTACCATAGGATTTTGTCTGTTGCAGTATCGAGCACTATTTTATATGCTAATCTGTAACTCACTTTTTAAAACTTAAAGCATGTCTCAGGTCTCTAGATATTTGCACAGTGAGACCAAAGGAGGATATTCTTAGGAGAGGATCACAAAGGCTCAATAGATATGTGTATATATATTTATCATATAAAATAATATTTGTGAGAAATAAATTGCAATGAGTATTTTTCATTGTTGCCATCTTTGTTTTCTTTACCTTTTGTCTTGTTTGTTAGTTGGTCTCTTTGAGAGGGCCAGAAGGAGGGCATAGAACTGGTGGGACAAAGGATGAAACAATGCAGCAGTGACACTCACTAGACACTATGTTGAAAATGAACTACACAACTTCCCGATATGGACAAGGAGGGAAAAACTGGGAGAAATCAAGGGAAGGGATGACATTGTTCAAAAAGAAATGTACTCATTACCTGACTGAGGTAACTGTAACTCCCCTGATGTCACCTTTTCAATAACAGTAAATAATTAAAGCAGCTTTCTTAGGCAAAAAAAAATCCTGTAGCAATAGTGCTCACTTATTTAAGTTTACCCTCTGGTGGATGGATACTTGTTTACATTTCTGAATAATTCTACTACTGTCTTCTTTGTTACCCGGCTCTTAGAGTAATACAATTCTAGTGCCCACGAGGACCTTAGAGATTGCGATCCAAACTCCATTTACAGATCAGTAAGCACATTCATCAATGATGTCAAACCATTTCATCCGGGCCTTACTGCTGGTTAATGTTGGTAGTACCTACAGATCTTAAGCATCTGGACTCTCCCCAAATTCCAGTATTATCATTATCCTTATTGTTGCTGTTGTTGTTAATCCTCATCATGGTACATATTTTTAGACCATGGTAGTTTCATGCAAGGCCTTGGGATTGGGGAAAACAAAATTAGCAGGAAGAAAGGAAGTTGTCAATGTGACATCTTCCAGCTGTTCAGCTATCTACAAGTGGAATTTTCCACACAGGCATGTATTTGGAGATTTTGGGAGACAGAGGTTTTGTTTGATGATGAATTATTTAAAGTGACATATTATTTTCCAGACCACATAAACATTTGTGTTCACCTCTTATTTTTCACTGGGAAATGAAGATCCCAGATGTAGAGTTTGTCAGGTTGAAAAACTGCTTTAATGTTATTCACCAGATTTGTAAATAAGAAGGAACATCTCCTGAGAAACACGTCTCATAGTCAGAGGGTCTAGTTTGGGTAGTTCCATTGTGTATATATCAAAATGAAACTTGGAAAAGTTCTAGTTCATAATCTCTTGAGAACTATTATCCTTAACAATAGAAGAGGAGCACAGAACAGGAGCCCCAACAACTAGTCCTGTTTGCAATCTTAATTCTGAAAAATTGACTGAAATAAGACATTGACAATTAGGCTGAAGTCTTTGCTATTGAATGGCTGAAGTGAAACCTCAACCTTATGTTGTCTTTCTAAATAAGCTCCTCATGTTGGATCTCTCTACTGGGTACTGCCATGGTTTCTCTGACAGGTTCCCACCTGCAGGGGCTAAGTTTGCTCCTGGGGAACCGGCTGTCTTCCCGAAGAAGGAAGGGAAGTATCAGATCTTAAATTAATTGGGCCACTATCAGGAAGAAAATGTAAGGAGTAGGTAACTAGCATTGCCAAAGAACTAGTGAGAGGGGCCAGAATGCAAGTTTATTGGATATCTACTAAAGGATATCATTGTAATATAGTATTGGTTTCTGCAGAACCATTTTGTGTGGAGACTCAATAGTCATTGAGGAGGCAGAGTTTTCAATTGGCAAAGGAGGGAGAGTTGACTGAGTTCTTACCACCTTCTTATACCCATGACTGTACTTGTTTCCAATCTCTTACCCTGTCGTTAGGGTGATCTTTCTAGAGCTGAAAGAACCTATATTAGAGTATTTTTATTTAAGAATTTATTAACATTGATTTTTACACATATTTCAAATGACACATTTAACAAACAATTATTCAAGAAGGGAATCTCTATATGCAATCACTGGCATTTAGATTTTAGAACATAATTAAAATTAGGCTGAGGGTTTGTATCTCATAGATATACATTAATCTATGTAATAAAACATTATGTCTATAGAGTCATAGATTTTTATGTCTATGTAGTTGTCTTTGTATTTCCAATACCATATCCATAGCCTTGGGTATGCAAATATTGAGTCCTTGCTCTTGTACTGTCTGGAGTATTTCTGAATAGTTACTTTCTGGCTTGTTTCTGAGGCTTTGCTTTGTTTCCCTGACTGAGTAAAACAATTAAAATATTGAATTTTGTACTTAAAGACTCTCCCATCAGTAATAATTTAATCTTTGTTTTTTTTCTTGGTGCTGAACCTGGGGCTTGAATTCAGTACCTGAATACTCTGAGTATTTTTGCTCAAGGATAACACTCTATCGCTTGATCCATAGTTCCACATGTAGCTTTTTGGTGATCAACTGGAGATATGAGTCTCCCAGACTTTCCTGTGTAGGCTGACTTTTAACCATGATCCTCCTATCTCAGCCTCCTGAGTGGCTAGGAGTATAAGTGTGAGCCATCAGACCCCATCATTCATTTTTTTAAGCTTCATACTCAGCTAGAAAATGAATCTGTTGCACACATCATTGTAAATCCTCATTTATAAGTAGACTTCTGTTTTCTACATCTCATGGTGATTTAACTTAATGCCACTAAAAATAGAAGAGGATTTACCAGCTCTGAAATTTACAGAACTAGCAAGCATACATCTTATTTAAGTGAGAAATAAATTGCATTTCAATAATTTGCATTATCACAGTGAAATTGTTGGATTGGTTTTTATTGCTCTACAACAAATTAAAACAAATCAAATGGTTTGCTAACATTATTTATTATTTCTCAGTTTTGCAGCTCAGAAGTTCTGATGTGTTCTCAGCTTAGGATTACACAAGCCCAAGTTATATATTTGTCTGGACTTTTCTATACAGGTTCTGAGGAAGAATTTATTTCAAGGTTCATTCAGACTGATAGAAGTATTCAATTTCTTATGGCTGTAGAAGTCTAGTCCTTTATCTGCTTGTTGGCTGGTTGCCAGTGTCACCTCTCAGATTCTAGGGGTCACTCCCTACCCCCATTTCTTCCAGGAAGAACCTCTTTCAAATTAGATCTCAGTCACCCTTTGAATCTCCTAATATCTACAACCAGATAGAGAAAATTTTCTGTTTTGAAAGGCCTCATGTGGCCAGGTTCCTTAAACTTCCCATTTTAATAAGCTTCATTTCTTTTTTTTTCTTTTTTTCTTTTACCTTCTTTTTTCATATACTTTTTCTTGTAATTAATAGAAGGGCTACACTATATTCACCAGATAAAAGGTGCATTACTTCACATACATTGATACTCTTTCTCATGTCTTGGTCCCCATTTCCCCCCTACCCCCCATCTTGTTTTCCTATCTTCCCTATCTGACTTCAAATAACCAAATACGCATATATACAATAGACCAGATAACCAGGTGAAATACTGTAACAATATGAGATAACCAAGGGACAGCAAAAGAGATGAGAGATAACATCATACATTAAGGATAACAATCACTCATTATATGGATTTTGTTTCTATATCCTGGAGGTTAAGCTTCATTTCTTAAAGCTGGCTGATTTTGACATTTTAATTATGTACACAAAATCCCTTTGTAGTAACACATAGATGCATATCATATTAACTAAGGGCCAGTAATCTTGGGGTGTCCTTTAATCATTCTGCCTACCACAATTCTATTTCCTTGTAATTTCCATCTTTGTAAACGCCTAAATTTACAATTTAGTTGAGTTGTGTTTGGATATTTTTGTTTTTCTTTGTCTGCTGACCATTAACTCCAATTAGTACAGAAAGAGACTGTAGCTATACTGGATGATATGAGTTATTAATTTTTGTTTTCATTTACCTTTATCATTTCCCAATCCTATATTCTCTTCCAGTTATTGAAAAAGTGGAGAAAGGTCAAGTACACACAACTGTATAAGGAGCATGGTATTGGAACAAGAGATCAGGATTCCTATGAATGCTTCTATCCATATTGCTGTGTGGCACTGGACAGACTACTTAGCTTTTCTGAGTCTGAGTTTCTTTAACTCTAAACTAGATACAATGATTGCTGAGATATATTTATATCTTATTAGCTTTAGCTGTACAAAGAGGTTTCAGTTCAACATGTAAGTTTGTGAGTACAATGCATTTTGATCAATACCACCCCTATCTGACATTTTTGAGCAGTAAATGAGAGCTGAAATTCCCCATTTCAGTTCTCCATGCACTAAGGATTTTGCAAATGGTGATGATTTTCATAGCTCACATAGTAAAGTTCTAAATAGATAAATTCTGACACCCATTCCCAGAGGTGGGCTAGAAATAGTAAGAAAAGACAAGGCAGGAGCAGATGGTGTTTCCCTGCCTTTATTTCACTGAGCTCAGAGGAGGGTGTGTTAGTTCTGGCAGCTAACTTCCCCTCCCAAAAAACAAATACGATAGACTGCATGAGCTATACCACGGAAATATGTTCCTCATAGTTTGGAAGACTGGAAAGGCTGAGATCAAGGTAATAGTGCATTTGATCCTGAGGAGGGTCTCTTCCTCATTTAACTTGCTACATCCTCACATGCCAAAGAAGACAGACAGACAGACACACAGACAGACAGACACACAGAGATAGCGATAGAGATAGGTTACATGGGCAACAAGCCCACCAACAGGGCTGCAGCCTTGTGACCTAATGAGCTCTACCTCTGATTCCCGTTAAGCTGGTGATTAGGACTTGAACATATAACGTTGAGAGATATATAAACATTCTGTGTTACTATTAGAGAGGCTGGCCATTGAAAGTCACTTTGACTCAGGATCAACAACCAGGTATTTTGAGCAAAGAGGCTAATAATCTTTCATGCAAGTGGCAAAGAGGCCTAACAGACCTAGATTGTCCTTTCCTTGTCTGGACTCTAGGTTTCACTCTGGCTGCCTATTGGTGTTCTTCCTGAGATCCATTGCTTGATCCCCTTGGCCCATTCAGATCAGCTTCTCCTTCTGGAACACTTCCTGTCTTTCTCCATCCGTGTCCTTCTTTCCTTTACTGTTTGTGTCTGTCTCAGTGACCACCAGTGCTCACTGAGTATAATGGTCAGGACTGATGCTAGCCCAACCCCAAATGACCTGCACATCTCACCTTTTAGATTATGAGGCAATGATCATCCACTTTGGTTTGTTTTATTCTCATTTTTGAAATGGATATGAAGGAGACTGCCAACTTACTGGCTTGTTATGCAGATTCAGTGGTTAATGTAGATTAACTACTATAATTTAGATCAACTAGCCTATAGTAGTTGAACTTGGTGAAGATCAGTTCTCATAATTACCATTCTTATTCGTTACTTCACTGATACCCTAGAAAAAGTCCCTTTTTCTTCCCCTCTTCCTCTTCCTCTCTTCCCGTCTTTCTTTACTCTTCTATTCCCTTTCTTTGCTGCACAATCACATAGCATCCTAAAGTTGAAAGGATTATTCAGGGCTAGGAATGTGGCCTAGTGGTAGAATGCTTGCCTGCTATGCATGAAACCCTGCGTTCCATTCCTTGGAACCACATGCACAGAAAAAGCCCAAATGATGTTATGGCTTAAGTAGCGGAACACTAGACTAGAGAAAGCACAAAAATCATGCCCAGACCCTGAGTTCATGCCCCAACTGGAAGAAAAAGAAAGAAAGGATTATTTATTCACAATTGCTTCACTAAGATTATTTTACTTTTATTCATTTTTCATCAGTTCTTTTTTTCATATATTTTTATTATAATTAATAAAAGGTTATATTATAGTCACCAGATAGAAGGTGCATTACTTCACATACATTGATACACTTTTTCATGTCTTGGTCCCCATTTCCCTCCCCCTCCCCCACCCCTAATTTTGTTTTTCCCCCTTCCCTATCCAATTTCAAATAACCAAATATGCATATATACAATATATTAGATAGCAAGATTAAATACTGTAACAAGATGACATAGCCAAGGAACAGCAAAAGTGATGAGAGATAACATAGTACATTAAGGACAACAATCACTCATTATGTGGCTTTTGTTTATATATCCAGGAGGTCTTTTCATTTAGCGTCATACTATATGGCCTTACATATCTAGGTTTTGTTCTATTGTAAATCTCTGCTAGGAGAGCCCAGGGTTTCTACTGATTATGACAAATGAGGGAAACCATTGAGCCTATGTTCCTTTGAGTCTGGCTTACTTCACTTAATATGATTTTTTTCTTTACCATACAAAGAAGAAAACAAAAACTGAAGCCTTTGAAATTATATTAGTATAACTTTCCAATGTGAGGAGGCATTAAGGTAATGCAATCTACTTAGCTCATTTGTGTGTGTATGTGTGTGTGTATATATATATATATATTTTTTTTGGCCAGTCCCGGGCTTGAACTCAGGGCCTTGGCACTATCCTCGGACTTTCTCAAGGCTAGAGCTCTACCACTTGAGCCACAGCACCACTTCTGGCCTTTTTCTATGCATGTGGTAAGGAGGAAACAAACCTGGGCCTTAGTGTATGCTAGGCAAGCACTCTACCATGAGGCTATAACCAAGCAATAATATTGGAGAGTACTTTATATTTCTTATATCCCTACAGTTGAGGTTTGGGAAAATATGATACAACCACCTTTCATCTCTATACTTGTTAAAAATAGACAAATTTGAGCAAATAGAAATAAAAAATCCTTTATAAACATGAAGGTTTGGCTGGAGTACAGGTCCTTAGAGCTGTGAATTGAGATTCCTCATATAGGACTCCAGAAAAAAATCACTCACTCCCCCTGACATGCACAGTGCTAACAAAGCTTGTGTCTCCTACCATGTCCTGCCCCAAGAGTTAGAGAGAAACTCAGAATGAGACATTTCAGAAGAAACTTCTTTCCTGCAAGTGACTGACACCAACCCAAGGAGGAAAGTCTGTGAGACTCTTAGCTCCAATTATCCAGAAAAAAAGCCAGAAGGGTGGCTCAGATGGTAGAGTGCTAGTCTTGATCAAAAAAAAAAAATCTCAGAAACAGTTCTCAGGCCCTGAGTTCAAGCCTCAGGACTGGCAAAAATAAACAAGCAAATAAACAAAGAATGGTACTAAAACTGAATTTTCTTAATAACCCCTTCAGAAATTATTGAACAGTTTCCTCAGCATGTCTGTGGCTGAGGGAACTGAAGGGAATTCCCAGAATGTAAGGTTCAGCCTAAAGGAGTCGCCCACATGGTTCAGGCAGAAAAGAGTTTACTGGGGGGAGAGAATACTGCAGGCCTGCACGAGACGGAGGGTGCAGGGGTCACAGAGGATGCAGGGGAAGGGAAAGGCAGAAAAGGGGTAAGGGGCTAGGGGGCCAGAAGCCAAAAGGGGCAAAACAGAACTAACCATGGAGACTCATATATAGGGAGAGGGCAGAAGGGGGTGTGGCATAGCTAAAATCCCAGAACCCAGGGGGACCGCCCACCGCTCCAGGTGTATCAATTGCCTGGATTACACAGGTGTGGGGAGTGGTGGGGGCTGTTCTAGAGATAAGGCCGTGTGTGCACCAAGGGGGGAAAACAAAGTCAAGAGACCATTTTTCCCCAATTGGATTGCAAATGAGAAAAGACATGTAGGTGCCGTATTGATAGATCATTAGAGCTAATGGTGAAAGTGTTATAGATCATTAGAGCTAATGGTGAAAGTGTTAGACATGTTTTCATATGTATTACACTTAATGTTAAAGTTATATGTGACTTTGAGATCAAAGCCAATCTAGAAGCACAAAATATATCATTTTATTCAATTCATTTTTGCAATGAATTGAAAGACTTTTTTCATTTGAAACTCATTTGGTCCTTCAATTACCTATATTTCTGCCTGTCCCATGAGACTACCAGTTCCAACACAGCAGGATTCATGATTTGTTTCTTCTACCATTTTTTTTTCCTTACCAAAGTAGCTGGTGCAAGGATGCTCTTTCAGGAATCAAATCAACTACTGTGTGTACATTAGCAACACAGTTTATCATTGTTTCATAATGATTTCTGTAAAAATTACACAGTAAACTGAAAAGTGGTTGAGAATATGACACGGTTGTGTTGAACCAAACTTTCATGTACCTATGCATGCACACGAATGTACAGACACGAGCACCTAGAAATTGGTAACATCTAAATGACTGGTGTACTGTGATGGATGCTAATTGTACTAGAGCTATGAAAAGCTACTACTTAGAGGGGAGTGTTCAGATCTATCTGAATTATCTCTTACTGTTGCATGCGCAGTTATAGTCATCTCAAAGCAAGAATTTTTTAGAATATGATTACATGTAAGGCACTGAGGTATATTACAAAGGGCAGGATTTTATATGAGAATTAAATTTTGAATGGCCCATTGTTTGCAGTTACCATGCAGTAAACATGGGCTAAGACAGTGAATGCATTTTCGCTATTTGGGGGGTAGGGGATCTTGTTATTTGCTTGTGTAAGTCATGAGGCTTCAACTCAAGACCTGAGCGTCTTTTGCTCAAGTCTAACACCCTACTACTTGAGTTACAGTTCTACTTGTGGTGTTTTGGTAATTTATTGGAGATAAGAAGTTTCAGACTTTTCTGCTCAAGCTGTCTTCAAACCAGTCCTTGGGTCTCAACCTCCTGAGTAGCTATGATTACAGGCCCCTGGCACCTGGCTTCAGCTTTGTTATCTACCAAATACAGGTAGGTATTATTCTCTTCCTTTGACAGGTATGGTGTAAGTAAAAGTATAAGCCACCCACCTATCCAACCCTGATCTGTGGTCACTCATTGAGTGAAGATGCTCCTGGATTCTCACTGGAAAAGTCAGGTGATCCTTCTGGCACCAGTGAGTGTTCCTGTGGTTGGGATACGAAGTGTCATCTAGCAGTAGTTGCACATGGGCAAGCAGAGTACTGCATAAACGAGTGCCAGCCCTGGGACTCACAGCCAGAGGCTTGTGATGGATTATTACAATTTCCTATCATGTAATTGCTTTTCTATTTGACCAAAGGAACCTCGTTTAATCTATTTCTAATTTGTTTTAAACTGTTAATTCTGGAGATGCATAAAATGGGAAATATTCTTAGGGAAACCTTTCCAGCTTCCTTTCCCAGCATGGCGAAGTCAGTTGATAAACAATAACACATACACAACTGGGAGTGGTGACCGTTATTATGATTATTGATCTTTGGTCTAATTTCTCTAGAGACTCACTCAGTCATCTGGGCACAAACATTCCACACAATGCAATGGGTGTGGCGAAAGTGAAAAAGAAATGTGAAAGGGAGACAAACATTCTTTTGCTATTCACATTTCTCCTCCTTTCTAATAAGAATCTCTCAGCAGGACAACCCATATTCTCTTGACCTTGGAACTATTGGCATGCTGGGTTGGCTGTCTTTTCACTGGTGAGGAGAAGAGCTATTAGATGAATGGTTTGTAGCATCTCTACACTCTACTCGGTGCATTCCAGTATCATTCCAGCAGATGTGGCAACCATAATATGCCTCTAGACATTACCAGATGCCCTAGGGTTGGGAATGTGGGGAAGAAGTATTATTCTCCAAATTACTTATTATAGCAGCTAAAAGCAAGTGCCTGTTCAGCAGCTTAGTCACCCCAAATCCTAGGTTAAAAATTTCCCAAATCTTAGGTCCAAAGAGTTCTCAAAACTCATTTTCAGACACAGTGAAAAGATACTCTTAGAAGGTATATAGAAGATGTTGTAAGAAGATCCAGTCCTTTTTTCCCATTTAAAATTGTACTTTGACCCAGCGTCCAACTCATGACAGCAGAAATGACCTTGACTTTGAGTTCTATCTATGATATTCTCCTGTTCATAATTATTTAAGTACCTACTCATGTGTTTAACTTGGCTTAGATGGAATCAGTGTGTGAGCTGATCTGAAGATCAAGAGACCCCCGCAACCAAAGGGGAGAGATCAAACTGATATTCCAACCCAAAGGTATAGAAAAAAATGGTGTATTTCTGGACTGGAAGCAAAGCTGTTTCTCCTGAAGCAGACTCATGTTCTTTTCTCTGAAAAGCATTTAAAAAGTAAAAAGGTAATTGTCATCCTGCTTCAGAATTACAAATCATTGGTCACAGACCAGAATGTTCAATAAAGAGTTGAGAAAAGAAGGGAGGAGGGAGGGAAAGAGAAATCTGGGAACTCAGGAAGGCAGGGAGGGGGAATGATGGAGGGAAGAGCCTTTTTTTTAAACTTCTTGTGAAGGAAATAGTCCCTTTTTGTGCAGTAGGAAGGAAGGATCTACTGTTATTTTTCTGACCCTAAGAGAGGGACTATGTCTCATTAGAGATCTGCAGAACCATTGGCAGGAAGACCCCAAGTCCCACCTCTCATGATGCAGGTTTGACTCTAGCATGGTTCTTTATTTTGTTGTTGCTCATAATGTATCTCTCAGCCTTTGTGCTGTAGCTGCTGCCTAAACAGATTTTCTATTTTTAATAAGGACTGGCAAAGTCTTGTACTCCTTCCCAGTAGAATAGTTTAAAAGGGGAAACTAGAACTCAGTAAATAAGGATCCAGTTTCCACTTAACTCTTGCCTACGTGGTACCTAGCCTGTTCTTCAGGCTCCTGACTCATCATGGACTTTCTCATACACTCTTGTGGAACTCTTCATAGCCCCTCCTGAGCTTTCTGCCTCTCTGTTTCTGGCTATAAACAGAGTAGACATTAGGCTTGCAAGCTCTGAACCAAATTGGATTTGTTTCTCACCAGTCTCTGAGGCTTGGTTTCCTCTGCTGTAGAAATGGAGATGGGGATGTATCTACATCGTAGTAAATGACTTTTGAGAAATGAATGAGGAGACATGTTTGTAAGGCATCTGGCCATGTGCTCACAGAAGAGCCATTGCTGCAGTTTCTATTCCCAGGCAGGTTCTGTCACTGGAGTCTTGTTCTTCTCCATGTACTCGTTCCTGAACCAGTCCTGGAAATTATATGCTAGCAGATTCCAGGGAATATTTTTTTTTGTGTGCAGAGATGAAGAAAGTGATGGCTCATCAAAGCCAATTTCCTCCTGCCCTAGGTGGGAAGTACTGTTATCTTTTGAAATGTGTCCCCACCATTTGCTTCTAGTCCTCAACTCACAACTACTTATGGAGACGCACTCTGTGGATAGATGCTGACATGTGGTGGTGTTGTTCAATTTTACCAAATCCCCCAGGCTCTTTCCCGCTGGGTCTTGGCTGTATGAATTGCCAGACAATAGTTGGCATCGGTACTTATCCGTTTGTCCATCTTAGACTCATTATTGATTTGCTTAGCACTTCTGGAGAATTGGCCATGCTTCCAAATGGGGAGGTGCCTAAGCTCTGACTACTGAGGAGACAGTGGACGGTCTGATGGACACCCGCAAGTGGGGTGACCTGCTTTCACGCCCATCAGTAGCCCATCATTTTGTGAAGCAGTTTTTATTACATGGATAGTTTCATTTTCTTTTCTCCGCAAACCTGAAAGAATGGCTTTCTACCAAGGAAGAAATTCATGATGAACTGAAAGCAAAATACGATGCAAGGTGCCCTCAAAATAGAGTTTTACAAGCATATTTCTTCTAAGATACACTTGACAAAGAATGGTCACATGGCTGACATACTCTCAAGGGTACACCCAGATTTAACTGCCCCCTTGCCAAGTTGAATAAAAAAAGATATAGAAATGGAGTTTAAGCTCTGAGCGCTTGTTTTTGTGTATGTGCTATTTTTGAAAGTATTTTTTTCCAAGCACTTTAGTGCTGATGTCATCCAGTTAAAGATCTATTTCTGAATATGGCATAGATTAAATAGGATGTAGGCTCTGCCCAGTCCCCACACACCAGCTGTAACTAATTCTTCCTCTCATATGGGAGCATATCATAAATCAGGAGACCATGGCAAGGCTATGAGTTCAAGATAATCCACACAAAATTCTTACATAAAACTGCATGTTATGGACATTCCATAAATAACAATCGCTAGTTCACAGTTCATCTGCCTTAGTACATGCCAAACATTCCTTTAATGAAAGGAACAGTTTTTAACTAATTTTGCCACAAAACAACAAGTGCTATTGTTGTCTACATTTCACAACCGAGAAAATTAACATACAGAATGGTTAAGGAATTGGTTGAGGGCATGCAAGTAGAAGAAAATTAAAGAGGGCTGGATTGAGGCCAAGGTCTGCAATCCTTAACTGTTTCTATTTAGTATGCCATTGCTTAATATGAACACGAATTGGTCTTTATTTTTGTAGTGGTAAATTATTAATAGACTAAAGAACTTGGGGCTGGGAGTTTGGCCTAGTGGTAGAGTGCGTGCGTAGCATACACAAACACCCGGGTAGAATTCCTCAGTACCACACACATAGAAAAAGCCAGAAGCGGTGCTGTGGCTCAAGTGGTACACTACTAGCCTTGAGAAAACCCAAGGACAGTGCTTAGGCCCTGAGGTCAAGCCCCAGGACTGGGCAAAAAAAGAACTTACGCTACTGTTACTAGGAGATTCTGAAGAGTTGAAGATTACTAAGCAGACCAAGTGCTGTGATATCCCTCTTCCCCCACCAAAATGTCCCAATGAAATGTGGATAAGAACAGTAGAAGTTCATCAATTTGCCAATATTCCAGGGCAAAAAAGTAGATATTCAGTTTTTAAAATGGTATAATTAGGGCCGGGAGTTTGGCCTAGTGGTTAAAGTGCTTGCCTAGCATGCACGAAGACCCGGGTTCGATTCCTTGGTACCACATACATACAAAAAAGCCGGAAGTGGTGCTGAGGCTCAAGTGGTAGAGCTCTAGGCTTGAGAAAGTCCAAGGGCAGTGCTCAAGCCCAGGACTGGCAAAAAAAAAATGGTATAATTAGCTTAACCTGAATTCTGCAGCTGTCACTAATTTTGGCATTGGACAAGTTACTCAAGTCAGTTAAGGCTTCAGAATCTGATACATAGCTCCTGTAAAACAGAGAATACCTTTAACTTTCCCCTGTGGATCCATGGAAAAACCAAATATATATACAAAATGTACAAAACAAGATATATAAGATGGAATACTTTGATTAAAAATCAGAATCCAGATTTTGGTTGACTTAAGTATTTCAAAGGCCCTCAAAATTCTCCAAACCTGATGTCTAGCTTGTCATTTTGGAGTCTCAGACTTTTCTCTGAGGAATGACTTCAAACTGTGATCTTTCAAACCTCAGCCTCCTGTGTAGCTAGGATTACAGACATGAGCCACTTGCTCCTGGCTTATTGAATTATAAAAATATTATCTTTAAGTAGCAGTACAATGGATTTGCCATTCAACAAAGCAGTTTATGAATATAGCTCATCTTGATCCATGCCACCCCTTCATTTTTCTCCCCCATGCCTTCCAATTTGCCCTGCCCTCAGTTTTCTTCATCCTGGAGGCTATCCATTGAATTTTATTTTATTTTATTTATTTTTTTTTTGCCAGTCCTGGGCTTGAGCTCTGGGCCTGAGCACTGTCCTTGGACTTTCTCAAGGCTAGAGCTCTACCACTTGAGCCTCAGCACCACTTCTGGCTTGTTTCTATGTATGTGGTACTGAGGAATCGAACCCGGGTCCTCATGCATGCTAGGCAAGCACTTTAACCAGTAGGCCAAACTCCCGGCCCTCCATTGAATTTTATACCTGTATCTCCCCACTTCTCTTCATTCATCTACCTCCCCTCCCCTGATCCCCTTGCCCATTTGATTGTTTTAAAGATGCAAGTCTTGATCTAGTAGTTTGATTTTACAAATTTTGTTAGATCCAAGCTATGTTTGGGGAAAAAAAGTTTTGAAGGATATTTTTTGACTAGAAGGTAGTGATAAGGTGATGGTGATGGCAAGATGATGATGATGATAATGATGATGATGATGATGATGACGACCAAGAGGATGACAGAGTGAGTGATTACAGAAAGACTATTTTCATAAAAATGGCATCAGGATGATGAAGATGATATGTTATGGTGAGGAAGAAGAGGGTAGGGTAAAGATGATGGTTGAGTGGTGGTAGTGGTGAGGATGATCTGATGAGGCAGACAGTGTGGAGGAGAGTTGTGATGAAGGTGATGATGATGATGGTATAATGAAGGAGGATGAGATCATGACGGAGATATCGTGATATGAGGAGGAGAGAAGATAATGTTGGTGCCTCTGCTGCTGATAGGATGAGGAGGAGAAGGTTGATAGAATGATAATGATGATTAGAATGACAAGGATGAGGCTAGCGATTGTCATGAGGAGGAGGTGGGTAGTGGTTATGGTGACGGTATGATAAGATGCTGATGTGTACAGGATGTTTATGAGCTAATTATGGATAATGAAATTAGGAGGAAGAAGAAGAGGAGGATGATGATGATGACGATGATGATGAAAAGGATAGTGGATGATGGTTGGGATAATGATGTGTCTGTACTTTTCACAGAATTGAGGGAATACCTTTTGAAGCAGATATATTATTATTAAATCCTCTTTGGCTTATTTTGAGAACCTACTCTGCTAGGAAATAGACTAGGCTCCTTTTTGCTACACTGTCTACAGTGCCTTGCTTGGCATTCGTTACCACCCCCTGTGTAGGTGAGTCAAGTAAACTCTCAGAGGCTATGGGACTTATAGCCTTCTTAGAATCATATAAAGAAGGGAAAAATTCATTCCCAAATCTTTTTGAGTTCAAATTTCTTGTCACCTTCTTCCTTTCCCACTGTCTAAACTAGCCGTATTGAAAGCTTGGGTTGTAAGAAAAAGTACTAAATTGTCTTCCAAACACTAGGCAAGCTGGGACTATGGTTCAGCCATAGGGGGCCTAGCTAGTAACCACAAAACCCTGAATACAAAACCCAGTATTGTCCAGAAAACATAGCCAAGCTAGGCCTAGTTAGAGATAGAGAGTCCTAAGCTCGGATGTGTATCCTCTTTCTAGTTCTGTGTGTCATTTGACAAATCCTTTGCCCTCCCTATGTTTCCTCTGCCCTCCTTAAGAAATGTCCTTGGCATTCCTGGGTACTCTGTGGTGATGAATTTAATCCAACAGATAGGTATAATATGTAAAAGATGAGCTGGGCTACTTCTGTTTATCTTCTTTTTCCTATCCTTCCCTCCATTTGAAAGGGACTTCTCAAAGTAACCAAGGTAGATGACACAAAGTCCTTTCCTTTGCCTCTATCCCACCCCCTATTTGAAAAGGGTACAGTGAGGCTCTATCAGAAATCAACTTCTATCAAAATGGAGTAAAGAAGGACACATCTTGGTGCTGCTTTTGAACTGGCATGTATCCAATTTATTGCAGTTTCAGCCCCGTAGAGCATCTCCATTTCTGAGCTGTTTCAAAACATTGTGTATTTTTCTCTCCAAGGATATGTCTCCATAAAACTAGACCCTGACCGCATACAACTGGAGACTAGCCAAGGAAAGCATGGAGCCTGAGCTTAGAAGGGTGTCGGTGAAGTAGAAAGTTAAGGATCCTCATTTTCTCTACGGCCAAGAGAGACACAAGCGACCAACAGAGAAATGACTTGCTGGAATGGCAATGGCCATTGTTGTGGACCAATCTCCAGCTATAGCCTGGTTGCTTTCTGGGGCAGAAAGAAGATGGAGGAAAGTATCCCTGTGGTAGCAGGGAACAGGCAGAGGCACAGGGGCCTCTCATGCTCACTGTGTTCCCTGCCTTTTGGCTCTGCACCGCTGCAGGGCTGGTGAGGCCTCAGCTCCGCACTCCTGCCCAGGGTGAACCAAAGCCGGCAAAGTTAAACACCTCTAGCTGCTATACTGTGCATGCGTGTGTGTCCGGGGATGACGAAAAAGCATGACCTTGTTGTTTCTCTGCCATCTCTTCATATTTGTCTAGGCTGGTTTTATTTCCAGTGGATGTCATGACAACCACAAATATGGTTGCTTAAAATACCAGAGATGTAGTTTCTGCCAATTCTGGAGGTCAGAGACTAAAACCAAGTTTTCCACAGGGCTGATTGAGTTCTTCGAAGGCCTCTAAGGGCAGTAGGTCCTGGGCTTCTATCCTGGTTTCTGAGGGCCATCCGAAGTCCCAAGCTTTCCTGGCTTGTACCTCTGTCACTCTGATCTCCACATCTGTCTGCATGTGGCATCCTTCACTACGCCTGTTTTCCCATCTTCCCATTTGTAAGGAGTTTCATTACTTTGACTGCAGACATTATTCCCAATGGTACTGGCTAAGATACTTAATTCCATCTTCAAACCTTCATTTGTCCATATAATGTGCATTTACAGGATACACATCCTAAATGTATCACATATGCAAATGTATATGTCTATCATATGTATAGGCATATGTCTATCATATGTGCACTGCTTATTATATGTGCATGTATAGGTATCAAACATGTATATGTATATCATATATGAATAGTTATATATGTGTATCATACATGTATCACATATATGCAAATCATATTTGTGTGACATGCGTATATCATATGTATATGTGCCACCTGTGTATCACATGCACATCATGTGTATATCATATGTATATATGTATATCATATACATATGTATGTACCATATATGTGTTCATATTTGCATGTGCACATGTGCACTCATGTATACATGTGTATATATATTTGGGGAGGAGAAACTGTAGACATTTTTCTCTATATATGTCTAGAAAATGTGACCCACATCTTCTCTTCTTATTTTCTGTGTGTGTGTGTGTGTGTGTGTGTGTGTGTGTGTGTTTGATAATATTTTTCTAGGGCCAGCAGTTGAACATGGTAAGTAGTAAGCCTGACTCTCTGACTATGCTGAGGCATCACAGTGAACAGGTTAGAATCAGCATGGTTGGAGAATTGATACCGCAGGAACTGGTGAGCATTATCAAATCAAGGCTTTTTATTTTGTCTCCAGAAAGCCCGTTGTTAAACATTTATCAGCATGCCACCAAAGTCGAGAAAATGAGTTCTCCTTCCAACTTTCATTTTGACTGCTAATTTACTGCGACCATTTAGCATCTCTGTGCCTCTGCTGAAGAATTTCACATGCTTCTAAGGGAAGCTGTGAGACGTGGAGAAAACAGACAAAAGGAAGGGCTTCGAATTTCCTAGACAAAAAGCTTTATTTTCTTTATATTTTCTGCTCTTTGACTGCAGGTACTTGAAGGAGGTCCATGACTCTTTCAGAATCTACAAGAATCAATTGCAGATTTTGCCTTCTCCTTTGTCATTGTAATATTGCAAAGGTTCTGTTTAGCCAAGGAAAATAAACTGTAATATATAAAACCATAATGGTAAAACCTTTCACTGTTGTGACCAAATTATATATTTGGCCAAATATTAATATAGGTAAGGCATTGTGCATGTAAAGAAAGGCTTTATCAAAGACAAGAGTGGAGAAAAAGGAGTTCAGAAATTCATATTCAGTATTAATTTTCAAGCTGCCTTCTGCACTACACTTGGTTGAGGTTTTCATTTTTTTTCAGTGAATGATTATTGAGCATCTTTCATGCTGGGTTGGAGTAAAAATAAATAAGGTGCCATTTTCCAGTACTAAGATATACCATAGCAAAGATCTGGGCCTGATGTATGTTCACGGAATGAGTGGACACAGCACTGAATGGCCAGGAGGAGGTGATATAGGCCACAAAGCTATTTCCGAGTAACATGTAAACAGAAACTATTTATAAAGACAATTTGCATAAAATTAGTCCAGGATTTTCTAGCAGTCCGGTACTTTCTTCCTTTCTACCTATGTATCGTATGGTAAGTAAATAATTATAAGGCTGGAATGGGACCAAGAGTTTATTATGGACTTTCCTTGTCCCAAGGGTAGAATCTGAGTTAAACTCTTCAAGAATGAGTGTTGCTTGTCTCACTAACAGAAGTTTTCAAAGAGACATCCATGAGCTCCTCTACTAATGTTCTTCAGAGTCCAGCTTGCAAGAAACTTTCCGATTTAACTAAATCCTCTGGTTCTTAGAGCCTGATCTGAGTCTTCTGTTCCCAGTGGTCTTTGTTTTATTCAATCATTTGTTTATTCTTGAACCATTTCTGAAGTGCCTACCATATATTGAGTCTCCACCTTGCAGCACATTTTAAAACATTCTGACATCTGGGCCCTCATGCCTTAAAAACTAATGGAACATATTTGAACTGGGTCCAAGAGCCTCTGTGATGGTGTTGGTAATGATGATGATGATGATGACAATGGTTAAAGAGAATCAGAGCCATAGTAGTAAAAAGAAAAGCAAACACTAGCTGTCAGGCATTGACCTGTTTTATATGTGTTACTTGAATTCATTTTCACAATAATCATATAATAGAGAATTTTATCATCCCTATAGAAGATGAAAGAACTGGAATATGTAGAGATAAATACATTGCTCAAGGTTCATATCTAGTGACAGATGTGGAATTTAACCCCTTAAGTTCATTTCTTAACCACTGTTATATGGCCCCTATGCCTCTGGAGTGTCCTGGAAGGTTCTGACAGTATGTTTGAAGTTGAAACTATTGACCAAAGTGTTGTATTTTTGCTTATTTTGGAGCTAAAATTGAATGTTTTCCCAAACTGTTCCTTTCCTCTCAGGCCTTCATTTCACTGAGCAACAGATTCATTAACTATGCATACACATGTCCACATGCACATGTGTGTTCTACACATGGAAGATGGGTCCTGTGCAAAGCCATGAGAGAGAGTACAGGTACAGAAGGATGACAGAGCAGTTCTTCACATGGTTCTTAATATTTTCTTTATTGAATGACACCATAAACTTCCCTTTGCTCAGCAAGCTGATTTTATTAGAATTTATTTATTTAAATGTTATATATGTTTTATATATTATATGTATATATTGTACATATAGTGAAGTTATAATTATAGTCATAGTTACAATAATATATATATATTATATTTTTCTTCATGAGGGTCTAAAATTCTCTCCTGCCTACTTAAAAACAAACTTAGTTGAATAAATTAATTAACAACACAGAAAGTTTTTGAGCTATAAGCAACATTTACTCTCCCTCAATAGATGACAGTTGAAATTCAGGAAAACTATGGAATTAAAGTGTAAGAAAAATGATATTCAAAGTCAACTTCAGCGGTGAGACCACCTAAGAACATTAATGTAGCCATCGTTGGGGTCAAAGACCCAGTGATTTATCCACCTCCATGAATTTCTAAGCCAAAACACATGCCTGGAAAATGAGCTTTGGCAAACCTAAGGTTTATTTTTGTTGGATGATTTGCTTCCTCTTTAGGAACTGCTCTAGAGTCTCTAAATTACTGTTCCATGCACTAGAAAGATCAATGGCTTTGATTTTCACCCTCACCCCTCTAGTTTACCCTCTCTGCTTCCTACTCTTTACAAAGGAAGGATATCTAGCTTTCATTCATTCCAGACAGGTTTGGAGAATTCCAGTAGATGGGGAATAGAACACTCTTAGCTGCTTCGTGGAGACATGTTTAAGCAATGTGTATTATTCTTGCACACCCCGCTACCCCTCATTATTGATAGGGCTGAGGTTTGAACTCAGGATTGGTTTTTTGGAACCCAGGAATTTTTGCTTGCTAGGAAAGTATTCTGTCACTCTACCACCTGAGCCACACTTTTCATGCTTTTGCCTGGACAGACTTCACATCTTAATCCTTTGACCTCTGCTCTGTGGATATCTGGGATTATAACTACAAGCAACCATAGCCATCTCAGTTTTGGAAAGGAATCCTGTTAATAGCTCTTTGCTCAGGCTGGCATGGAAAGCCTGCTCTTCTCATCTCTGCCTTTCGAGTAGATGCAATTACAGGCACAGGCCGGCAATCCAACCTCTAATTTCCTTTTCCTCATTCCATGGTTACAATCTAACCACCTGATAGGCCAAATGTAGCCTGCATCTATGTTAGTTCTGTGACGTATCTTCAAACATCCTAATATTTAAAAACCATTGCCAATACTTAAACATTGCCAATATTGAAGAACCATGAGCATTCAAATTTTAAAAAGAGAATCTAAATGTCAGGCTCTGAAGGACAGAAGCATCTAGCAACCTTGGGCTCCTGTAAATGGAGAATGTTCTTCCTTCTCTCCAATATCCATCACTCCTGGTGTCGGTGTCTGGCCGGCCTCATGCTTTGACACTGCTCATCTGGAATATTTAGGACTGAAGGAGTCGGCCACAATGATATACAGAGTCATGGAGATGTATTACATACAAGGCCTGCAGCGTGGAGAGGCCTATTGGCATACATGCTGCCTTCAATAAATTCGCAGTCTTATTAAGGGCTTATTGTAAAGGATGATTTCAATTTAGGAGGAATTTATTGAATTCATCCTGTAGACCAGGCAGTGAGGATATCACTTAATGAGATAGAGCCCCTGGCCCACGGACCCTGCCCTGTCGCCCTCTTCAATCCTATTGATTGGATTGGACTTACTGTATTTCTGTTTCCAGCTCAGCTTGAGACTCATAATATCATTAACTTTTTATATTCTGCTTACAATGCCATCAAGGTTAGCTCTAGTTCTTGGTTTGGTTTTCTTTTCAATATACTTACAACATAAAATAGCTGTAATGACTTAGCTGCAGATAAATTTAGTCTTCCTATAATTTGGTAGAAGAGAAAACACAAACAGAAACCATGTTCTTTTTTATTTCCTACAAAGCCAAGGTTTTATGAAATATCTGTTTTCCCAACACCCAGTCTGCTGGAGCTTGGCAAATAGAAGGGACTGAGTAATGGATGTTCCCCAAGTAAGGGCATGCATGCATCAGTAAGTGGTGGTACGAAATTCCATGGTCTGAATCAACCCTCCCCTCTCTCCATTCATTCAGTTGTTCCAGTCATACCCATGCTCCTGGGGAAAGAGCCAGGCAGGCAGGGCACAAAAGAGACTCTATGTGGGATGTGCTTGGTGTGGTCCAAGAAACAGGAGAAGGCCAGGGAGAGAGGCTGAGAGAGAGGATGAAAATAGCACTGGAGATGATGACAGAGGGCAGACTCTGCCAAACCTTGTAGGTGTTGCCTATTTCCTACGTGTGGTAAGAAAGAAATCTCATTTTGTGTTTGTGCCTACTACATAGAGAATGGCTCCAGGAAGCTGAATTCGTCCAATAGAAACCTCAGAGTCCAATGTACTGCAAAGGAGAGGTGCTCGGCAACAGCCATGGGTAAATGGTGGCAGCGGGGACAGTTTTCAGACAGATTGGACAAGGGTTATCTATTGGTGCCATGGCATTGTCCAGCATATATATAATGACAAGCATATGGACGATGGTGAATTTTCTAGTAATCATATTTTGACAACCACGTTTATGTTCTGAGCGTTGAGAAGAAATATTGTTTTCCAATTTACTTCTGTACTTGATGAAAATCTCTCTTTATGTTGTCTACTTTATTACCTTAACATCTTTTTTAAGGAAACAGAAATACAACAAACATCTTTGTTTTGTTCTACTGCAAGAGATTGCAATTGACATTTCTTTCTGCATTTTGCAATACTTCCTCTAATCCTTTCCCTTAATTTGTTCTCTTTTGGAACTGCTGTGATTCTCGCTTTGATTTTTGTATCAGGGATATCATTTAAAAGTTTTAAATCTGTCTGTACTCATTTAAGGAGAAACTAATTTCAATAATTGATAAGTGGGACAGTTATTTTCATTTCATTACTAATTATGATTTACATAGAAATTCATATAACTTGTATTATCTTCATGAAATAGCCAATTAATACACATTGTGATGGTACAAGGTACAAAGAAAAACATGATTCAAGCTGAATAAATAGAAAGTAGGGAGATTCAGTGATGTGTTTATGTACAATAGCAGAAACAATGCAGATAACTACAACATTACTAGCATCATTACTTTGCATGGTATTACAGTTAAATGGGTATATAGTTGTTTTTCAGATTTTTTTTTGACAGTCCTGGGCATGAGCTCAGGGCCTGAGCACTGTGCCTGAATTTTCTCAAGGCTAGGCCTCTACCACTTGAGCCATAGTACCACTTCTGGATTTTTTTTAATAATTTTTTATTGTAATTAATAAAAGGGTTACATGATATTTGCCTGATAGAAGGTGCATTAATTCCCATACATTGATACCCTTTCACATGTCTTGGTACCCATCACCCTACACCCCACCCACCACCCACCCCACTTCTGGATTTTTTCCATGTATGTGGTACCGAGGAATCGAACCTGGGTATTTGTGCATGCTAGGCAAGCACTCTAACACTAGGCCAAACTCCCGGCCCCTAAATGGGTATATAGTTCTGTGTAGTCCTAATTTCTCTGGAGGCTGACATGGAGATTATGATTCAAGGTCTGCCAGGGCAGAAAAGTCCATGTGAATCCATCTCTAAAATTATTCCAGAATATGGCCTTGATAAACAAAGCTTTGATAAACTTAGACATGTGCATATCTTTCTGGTATAATATTTTACTCTCCTATGAATTTATGCCCACGAGTGGTATAGTGGGATCATAAGGCAGATCTAGTTTTAGTTTTCTGAAGAACCACCATTCCAATTTCCATGATTCTTTTGAACTGGTTTCATTTCAAATATGTATACCCATCAACCCAGCAGTATCGATGTACCAGGACTACCTGCCTACCATCATGTCAGAAACTCACATTGCAGACCCCTAGAGCCACCACTCCAAGATGGCTTCACATGTTCTTGTTCTTTGTAAAATCTCAACTATGGGGGTGTTTGCTGATGGCTGTTCTTCATTAAACACATAGCGCCAACCAAGTTCATGGGTGCTGAGTAAATCAGAATACTTTCTGAAGTCTGTGGGGTAAATGAGACTCATTATCAATTTGCATAAGTGTAGACTTGACCCTGACAAAGCACTTTGTGATGGGTGGATTTGCCACTGATGGTCACATGTGTGCTCTGGTTCCAGTGGACATCCGTCAGCTTTTTGGTTCATGCTGCTACGTAAACTCTGATCCCTCCAGAGATGCTCTAATGGGTCCAGACCTTCCATCAGTGTGCCTTGTCCTTGGGTAGTGCTTTGAAGCAACAGCACTTCCCTTCATGTCTGTGCGAATCTAGACTTCAAGAAAGATCAACCTTGACTTCCTGCTGTTCTTCGTAGACCCTCTTTGCCCCTCTGTTCCCTGTGGCTAGTGTCACAAATATGAATGCTGTGCTTCCACACGCTGAGCTCAGAATGGCCCCTTTTAATTAAAATATGGATCTAGTTTTTCAAATGCATGTTCAGATTTCCACATGGGGAGAAGTGTTTCTCCTGCCGAGTTCAATTTTGGTTTGGGCAAAATAGGTGCAAGACTTCATTTGATTCTCTTTGAAGTTTCAGAATGTCCTTAAACCCTAGGATGACTCCCTTTTTTATTTTCTTGATGCTGCTTTCATATTCTCAATAGTTTCCTGGACATTAGGGAAGTGCTTTCATGTATTCATATCTTTGAGATTCCGAAACATCATTGGATAAATATTATAGAGAGCCAAATTGAATCAAAGTTAAAGTGAATGAAATAGGCCCTAAATAAATTTTAAAAAGCAACACTTAAAATATACTGTTATTAACCAAGACTTGGGGGGAAGTCATAGACTTAATGGGATTCTCATAGCAATAAATCAAAAGTTTCTTATGAAGGAAACTATCCTTTCTTTATATCCATCAATGTGCCCACATGGAAAGAGTTCTAAATATTTTTTCTTTAGACAAAGAGCGGATGTTAGGGAAGGGATATTTTTTTAACTAAATGGCTCTACTCTTCTTAGTAGATCATGATCTCTTTTGAGTCCCCCAATATATTTTTGAGACTCTCTGAGATAATGAGTTTTTAGCATCGACATCAATTTTATGTTGTGTACACAGATACACACATATATTACACACATGCACACATCCCTCCTCGTGGATTATTTCATTCCATGAGAGTGGAAAGGTGTTGGGGGCTAACATGTCACAGTACCTCTCCAGTGCCCCTCCAACTTCTCATCATTTTGGTCCTTTCATTATTTTTTTCTCCCAGTATCCACCACCGCCTCTCAGAAGTCAATGTCTAATAGTCTCACCTTCCAACTTATGCTTTCATCAAAGTCCTTTACTCTCAGATTTGGACCTTGGGAAGCAAACGTGTCTGTTAGAATCTGAATGTTTATACCTAGGATTTATTTATAATCAGTGCACCCATTTGGAATGTCATCATCAGAAACAGAATGATGACAGGTGTCGTAGCTTGCCTGGAGCTATCCAGCCTGAGATGTTTAGGAAGGAACCTGAGTGAGTTCCATCACTTCCAATTAAATTAGTTACCCCCAATAAAGCAAATCTTAAACATAATCACCTCTGGGTAGTGAGCAGATATGGAAAACAGCATCAAAGCACACCTCACTGAGTCAAAATATGACCAGCCAAACCACACTGTGACACTCTTGACCCTACACAACCAGACCACTGGAGTGAGCCCCCAAGCAGAGCTCTGCATTCCTCTGGACTTTTGTAGTTTGGTTTTGTTCATTTTCCCTGATGAATGGATGCCTGCTTTCTCTGCATATTGCTTCTTTTATTCTTGACCTAGTCGATGGGTTCTTTCCCTGCTTTAAACATCCTAAGGTGGGGTGGAGAGGGAGAGGAGGAGGCGGTAGCTTCAATTTGTAAAGATGCTCAGGCTTTGAAGCCAAAAGAAATCTTCTGGAAGTTCTCCTTTCGCAATTTCAGTTTCTCATAGATGGGCCCACAGGCAATAATTCCTCATATTTATTTGTGGTTTATTTTTCTTTTTCTATCACCAAACACCAGTTGTCAGGACTATTTTGTTACACCTCAAAAACATCCTGTCTTATTCCCTGTCCCCGCCGGGCTATCTCTCGTGAAGTATGGCTGCTGGAGATGAGAGAATGGGCTTTCATTGACAATAAGCAGAAACCAAAAAGTGAAGCAAGCATGCTACGTGGCAGGAAAGGTGAAATGGAGTCTCCTGTGACTTTGTGTCTCCAGTCAGGGCCACTGGTCGACTGAACAAGTGCCGTGTGCCTCAGGCCCCTGCACCTCCTCACTCAAGCTCTGTTTCTCAGCCACACACCACGGTTAACTTCAAGCACATTCTCACACTGTTTGGCTCAAGCTCCTGGCAGCATTCCTAAACACTCTGAGGAAATAATTCCACAAAGTGGCATAAATTAATGTGACTAATTAACATGATGTTAATTATTTGTAAATTGTATGTTTGGATACACATTACTTGAGAGGCATATGTTATATTCAATGTTTACTGAAACAAGTGACTGCTAATAGCTCCTCCTGAGCGTTCCCTACACGGCATTCAGCGAGTGGAAGCTTCTCTAAAAATAAAAATTGTGTCCTCAGGGGAACTGCATGAATGACTGAATATAATCAGCTGCCACCAAAGTAGTCCCATTCCCTGAAAATGAGGGAGCGATGGAGGCTTCCTGCCTCACACCTGATGTGTGGAAGGAGCTGGCTTCATTAAGTGGCTACACAGATCCCAAAGCCCACAGAGAGACAGAGCTTTAAGGATGCTGCAGAATTGGTACCCAGGGTCTGATTGAGGGGACAGCAGCGTCACCATAAGCACTTAGAGGGCTTTGTGGCCCAGCCCTCCTTTATTTCAAAGGTGGGCTGCCAAGGTACATTAATAGTAAACCAGCATGACCATCAGAAATGCAGAATTATTGAGAGCATCTCACCAAACAGCAGGGCATGTCAATGCCTGAATAATCAAATCATTTAAGTGGTTTCTTTCAGTTTTCTGAAGAGTGGATTTTGTCTGTTGCTTCGAGTTTCATTATTTGAGGGTATCTATTCAAAAGTAAATTATTCTTCACTTTTTGGAAAAGAAAGCACAGTAGTCTCTTTTTTCTAAGACCTTGTATAGAGCCTTATATACAATTTTCTTCTTGTACCCATGACATACCTTTTCATCTTAACTAAATAATCTTCATACTCCGTGGTAGTAACTTTAGCAGTCTGAGGTCTGACAGACTGCATATCCTAATACAGATTTCATTTATCTTCTTCACAAGTTCATGGAGGAAAAAAAGTATTTGTTCTTCTCATAGATTTTTGCCACCTCAACAAATGCTTTGGGTTTTTCTAAAAGATTTTATTAACAATGATTTTTACATCATAGTTCAAATGTCAGGTTTAACAAACAAATATTCAAGAAGAGAATCTCTATATACAATCATCAGCACATAGATTTTAGAACCTAATTAAAATTAAGCTGAGGGTTTGTGTGTCATAGATACATATCTATCTATAATGCTTTGTTTTTTAAATCTCTCCTTACTTAGAACTTGGGCATTTCTGTTAAAGGAGGCACACTGTGGCTATTTTAGTATCTCCTAATCACAGGCATCAGTACTCCTGTGTCTTGGGGCCATTATTAAGTGAAATAAGGGTTTCTTAAATACATGGATACCATGGATCTAGTCACCTGGCCTAGGATACTATTTGATAACTACTCAGTGACGCATACATTAGACAAAGGGCTGATTTTCAACCTGGAGTGATACAGGGTGAGATTTCAGCATGTTACTCAGAATGCTATACAATTTAAACTCATTAGTAGCTTCTTTCTGGAATTTTCTATTGAATATATTTTGGACTCCAGTTGACCATATACCACTACAAGAAGTGTATGGAGAAGGCAGACCACTGTACAGCCTTTACATGATTTGGAGGACTCAAGGGCTGACAAGATTTTTTTCTTTAAGTAACAAAGTACCTGATTGAAGCTGTTTTGATTATGTCATACTATGTCTCACTTGTGCTTTGGGCAGAATTGAGTGACCAGGGAAATAGTGTAGACCCATCTTCTAGAGGAGAGAGAATTAAGATCACAGTTAAAGTGACTTATAGGAAGGTCAAAGGATAAATATCTCCTTATTCTGAATATTATTGTTTGTTTAGAGTAATTGTCTCCACTTTTCAGATTTTGTTAAAAGCCTTGATATTAAAAAAAAAAAGTGGTAGAAAGAAAATAGATAGAATGAAGATGAATCCCTGGTCCAAGAGAATCAATTGAGAGTGGGCAGGGAGCCAGTCCATGCATCTCTGAGTTCAACTCAGGAACAAACACAACTTCTTGAGACAGTGATTACAGGGGAATAGTGATTGTTGTTTGTGTTCCGGTGAGGCAGATGGAAAGGTTCTGGGGAAGTCTATCTTCTTCTATTCACAAACACTGATTATTTGAGTAAAAGCAAGAATCCATGCTTCAACGGTTCCTCTTATGAGCCTGATTGTTGGAACAGCAACATGGCCTGTATAAAATCAATAACAGCCATTGGCTTTATCACCCCAGTGCTACCCTGTGTTGGCTGGGGTGGCCACTGGGAGACAAGTGCCTGGCACCTAGTGAATGACAAATGGTTGCAGGAATAAATGAGTGATTCCTAATGTGGACCTAAATACAAGAGCATGAATCCTTCTCTACTTCAATATCATAGACATCCTCAAAACTGCGCCTACAGGGTTGCAATGGTCTCCATGTAAAATTTCATTCTATTTCCATTTTGTGGATGAAAGGAATCCTTTGGAGAATAGAGGATCAAAAGGACAAGAAAGACCACAAAAACGGAATTGCACTCATCCATACTAGTAGGAATAAAGAAGTTAAGGAGGGATTTTTACACTCGCATTTGGAACTTAGACCCTTGATTGGACAGAGAGGTACTATCTACTGTAGGAGAAAGGACAAGGATGCGTATGTGACAGTGCTAGAGGACAATTGAGAAGTCTCATTTGGGACAGCGTGTCACACACATGATGCCACATGTCAGTGAAGATACCACTTGGGGCTGTATAGTGTGAGTCTAGTATTAGTATTGCAATTATTAACTGAATAATCAGAATCGGTTTACAATTCTTAACTGTCCTAGGTAGGGTTCTAGAACCCAGTTGTTTTACAGTTGCCTATGGTTTTCCTTTGAGTATATTTGTCTTACAAAACTCGGCCCGATTTGAATTCTCTGTGACCAGCACATAACACAGAACCCACCACAGGATCAACTGTGGCTTAGATTTTCTGAATGAAAAGAAGAATTGTGCTGTGCAAACCAGGAAGGCCTAGTGAGGTACTGTATGAAATATGCAATACAGCAAATGTGCTTGAGAACGTTCGCTAGAGTTCACTTGATTCATTGGCATGTATCAATCTGACTCCTCTTGCATCTGTGTCACCAGCTTCACTTTACAAACAAGGAAAGCCGACACACAGGGCAGAGAAAGAAACTCACTCAAGGACACTCAGCTTGGAAGCATTTGTGCCAGGATTGGAAATGAGGCATGTTGATTCCAGAGATTTGGATTAAATGAGAGAAAAGACTTGGCCACAATGGGATAGCACCTTCTCCTCTGTCAAGGAGCCATCTCAGAAAAATACATCATGACAGGACACAGAATTGGAGAAAAAAGAGAGATTCTCTGCAGCCATCCAACAGACAGAAAAGGCACATGTTCCTTAAAGTAAATAATTTATCTATCAGTTCTAGCCATTATCTCTCTGAACTCTGTAAAATGTTGCTCTAAATCCCCATGAGCTCTTTGGTACTTTGATAGCATGACTTCAGATATCCATTTAAATTTCCATATATTATGTTCATCTTTAAACTCTAGTAGTAAAAAGAAGAAAAGTTTAATATTAGTAAAGTTCTTGCTGGCTCTAAGTCATTTGCATAGATTTAGACAGTAAACACAATGGTTAGCATCTACATTTTGTGAGTGAGGACATAAATGCAGAGGTCAGGACCTTATAAGTGACAGGGCTGGCTATATCTAGCTGCCCATAATTTTGATGGGTCCCTATGCAAATATAATTTTCAAAACTTGTCCTTCATGATGTTGCCGCTTTCTGTACGACAACATTAAACATTATCATTTTCGCAACATAAACCAACAGATCTGTGTGTTCAGAAAAATCAAAGGGGAAAAAAAGATTTTAGCACAATTAGATTTTGGTCAAGTATTTTGGAAAGACCATTTACATTTTATTATAAGGAATGGAAACAATCCGCTCCTATTCCAAACCTGCAATTCTTACTGGGGCTTTACCTGAAGGTAAAATATCCTGATCATGTTTCAGCAATGTGAAGTTCCAGACCACCTCCCTACAAGGACTGTGCCAAGAGAAAGCTAAGAAGTGAAGTTTGGAGCTGGGGTTTGACATCTTGCCACTGTCTACCTGACAGAGGATTAATATTTCTTCCTTTCTACATTAAAAATAGTTTTCTAAGAGTTTATAAATTTTTTAAACCAGCTACTGACTGGTTTCTTACTTTTTTCAAAAGAAATTTCAAATTATTGGCTTGAGCTAACATTTTTAAACTCTGTCCTGCTTTGTACTTACTTAGAACATTCAAACTTCAGAGCCCTTCTTCTGTGAATTAATCATGTGCAGAGCACATGCAGCTGGAATTTGGCTATAAATATAAATGAAGTTGCTCCAGCTATGTCTGGGTTCAAAAAACTAGAGTGATATTGGAGTTTTCAGGGTTTTTTTAATGGATAAATTTTAAAGAAGCAGAGAAAAAGAGTTGAGTGATTAAATATGTCTTTTGCATTTAAATGTAGAGCTTGTGTTGTATCTATCCATTTTACTTGAAAAGCTCTGGAAATTAGCTTATATGCTGCATTGTCAAAGCAAAAAGCACGGAATGGTGTTTACTGGGTTCCAGGAAATCTTTCTCACCTGATCTGCAGATGGACTGTGGATGATAATCTACATGAGGGATGACCACAGGACATGGACCAAGCTGGCACAAAAGTGCTCAGAGATGGAGAGCAGCTAGGATGAGGGAGTGAGGAACAGCGGTGAATGAACAGGGTTTGCTTGTCCAAGGTTTCCAGCTGGAAAATGTTGGGCACTCACGCATGTGCATACACACATATGCATAAATATCTACATATATACATTTAAACATATCCATACAGCCATATATCCATGTCTATATGCCCATATCCATAGATAACCTGCATTGAAATAAAATTCACACACTATTCAGTTTGCTTGCTTTAAAGTGCAACCATTCAGTAACTTTTGCCCTATTGTGGAGCTATGCAACCCTATGCACACTCAGTTTAAGACATTTTGTCATCCCCTCCCATCTAAAACTCCACACTCCCTAGATGTCACATCTTTCAATGTATTTTCCTGGATCCAAATACTTCTTTAAGGGATTATAACATGTCTTGCTTATTTACTCAATTTCATTCCCACCCACCCCCCCACATCCACTCCTTTTGGCTACATACGCAATTTTATGCAGATGTTTGCTTTTGGTTCTCCATGTATGTACTTAGGTAGCAGTGGTGGTACTGGATTGGCTGATAACTCAGTGTTTAATATTTTGAAGAGCTCTCGGACTACCTAAGTGTCTGCACTCTTCTGTTCTTTTCTCTTAATACCTCACATAATCACTGTTTTTTGTAAAGTGTGAACTTCATAGAAACAAACTAAGAGAAGGATTCTGTCTTGTTGCTTGATGAAGTCTGGCAGAGGTTAACTATTAATATGGTGATAATGCACAGCACAGCCAAACTGCAGTGACTAACAAAGTCAAATATTGATTTCTTGCCTTAGGTGTGCAGGTCTTCTGAGAACTACTAGGATTAATAGGGTTTGACTCCAGAATAGGGGTCAAAATGGTTCAGGATGCAATTGTTAACCACACTACTTTATCATGGCAGATCTGCAAGCATGAGACGTCACACCCCCAGCATTCCTTTTGGTCAGAGCAAATTAACACTCATGTCTAAAGTCAATGACCAAAGCCTGTTCTATCCGATTTTCTGAAGGCTTTGTAGTGTCCCATGGCAAGGTGACATGGAATATTGTGTAACACTATTATAAGAATGGAGTAAAGTTTGAGAAGTATAATCCAACAGCTGCCACTTATAAGGACTTTATAATAATGTAAAACTAAATGGTTGTAAATCAAGATAGAAATAGACCAGAAAAGAACAAAAAGATTCCTTAAAATATAAATTGTGAGAAAGTTATATAGTAACTTAGAATCCATTCTTTGAAAATATTCTTTAATGAAAATTTAAATATACTTAGAAATAGCCTGTAAGGCTGAGCTCATCCTATCTGCCAGTACTAAGTGGGAAATGAGATCCAGCCATGGATTTTGGGGGGATGCTTGATCTTCTGCAGCCCAAGCCCCGTGGTCCTCAGATGAGTATTTATATTCTGTGTCCTTTCTAGACATCCTCTGAGATAGGCTTGTTATAGTCCCATCATATCAGCAACATAAGTTTTAAAAGAATAGAAGCCAAATTTACCCAATCATCCAGAAACAAGGACATACTAAATACACCAGCACAACGATGTTCATTGCAGCGCTATTTACCATAGCAAAGCTATGGAACCAACCTAGATGTCCCTCAGTTGATGAGTGGATCAACAAGAGGTGGTATTTGTACACAATGGAATTCTATGCTGCTGTCAGAATGACATTGCCCCATTTGTTAGGAAATGGAAAGACTTAGAAAAAATCATATTAAGTGAAGTAAGCCAGACTCAAAGGAACTTAGGCTCAATGGTTTCCCTCATTTGTCATAATCAGTAGAAACCTTGGGCTCTCATAGCACAGATTTGTAATAGAGCAAAACCTCGAAACAAAAGGCCATATAGTATGACGCTAAATGAAAGGATCTCTAGGATATAGAAACATAAGCCATATAATGAATGATTGTTGTTTTTAAGGTACTATGTTATCTCTCATCTCTTTTGCTGTCCCTTGGTTATCTCATATTGTTACAGTATCTCACTTTATTACCTGATATATTGGATATATTTGTATTTGGTTATTTGAAATTGGATAGGAAATAGGGGAAAACAAGATGAGGGGTGGGGTGGGGGGGAGAGAAATGGGGACCAAGACATGTGAAAAGGTATCAATATATGGGAATTAATGCACCATCTATCTGGCAAATATCATGTAACCCTTCTATTAATTACAATAAAAATATATGAAAAAAATAAAAAAAGAATAGAAGCCAAAATCATAACTACCCAGAGGCAGGTCGGAGATTTCAACTCCAAATCCGTAGTCAGTCATTATGCTGGATGTTTCTACTTTTATCCTGGAAATCTCTACTTTGGTAGATTCTTTGTCAACCTCCCCTCTGTAACCAATCCATCTTATATTTTGTTTGAATAGATTAAATATTCTTTACTCAATGTTGCCTAGGCTTTCAATCCAATAGATTGTTTTAATAGCTACTAGAAGAGGAAAGCTCAGCCACTGTGAATTATTTAGGTTCTGAATTGGTTGAGTATGAACTGTTATGTGTAAATCTGTCTGTTATAAAAGCCATGTTGTGAGCATGGGCTTAGTGATTGGTGTTTCTCCTTTTTGTCACTGCCTAAATTAAACACAGGAGCAGGAAGTAGTGGTTTGGTTTAGTTCTTATATTAGTAAGGATTATTCTCTTCCTAAAGTGTTCCTTTTTGTGTTCTATCTAAGATAAGCTTAGGTAGACCCCTGAGCAAATGAGATCGCCAGAAGGTAACTGGCAAGTTAGCAGAGTCGCCATGAGGATGGAAGGGAGAGAAGGTGCCTAAAGGGTTCATTGGTCTGAATATGCAAGATATCCAAAAGCAAACAGAGAACTAGTTTGCTAAAGCAGGATTACCGACAATAGAAGGTGGGATCATGAACACATGGGTTTTATCAGAAGGTAGAAGACAGAAAACTCATTCCTCTGGATGAGGCTCCTACATGGAGGTAGGAGCTCGTGCCTCTGGATCAACCTTCCTTAGGGAAGCAGTGGGTGCTTGGAATGAAATGTTGACATATCAGGACCACCATTTCCTTGTCCACATTGGCTGGTATTCTGTACTCAAGGGAAATTTGTCAAAGTAGAATTTGCCGGAGTGACAGCCATAAATTGCTCATGCACACTCCTCCTCCTCTCCTAGACAAAGCTTCCTGGGCCAAGGCTACCACACTTTATTGCATCCCAGAGGGGTGAGGTTCTCCATCAAGTTACAGGAGCTGGGCTACAAGAGTGTTCAGACCCTGTGCACAATTCGCATGACACCACAATCTTGACATACAAGTCCTTCAAGAAGTAACATTTGGAAGGGCCACTCGTGGTTTGGGAAATGCCAAAGGAATACAGAAAGAGCATGTTTAGGTTCGATGTCTGCCACTACCACACACATAATAATTACTTCCCAGAATATATCTCAGCCCTCTATGAGAGAAAGATCCATAAATGAGACGACATACTATAAATGAGCGGACACTAAATTTACATCTTCCTCACAGTGAGATGGGTTTCATTCTGGACAGCTGTTTGTTTATGATTTTTCTCGTTAGAGATCACTAATTACTCTCTATTAAAGACCAAACTAGCTGTGCGCGGTGGCTCACACCCGTAATCTTAGCTACTCAGGAGGCTGAGATCTGTGGATCACGATTCATAACCAACCCTGAGCACTAAAGAACATGAGACTCTTATCTCCAATTAATTACTAGAAAATGGGAAGCGGTACTGTGGCTCAAGGGGTAAGCCTGGAGCTAAAGAGCTCAGGTCCAATACCAAGGCCCAGGGGTAGGGCAATAGCCTTGAGCTGAAGAGCTCAGGGACAGGGCCTAGGCCCAGAGTTCATACCCCATGACCCACAAAAAAAGAAAGAAAGAAAGAAAGAAAGAAAGAAAGAAAGAAAGAAAGAAAGAAAGAAAGACCAAACTGTTACTGTTTCAAGGTGTCTATATGGTAATACCTGGGGCAGAATGAGTTGAAATACTTAAAATATAACATGTATCTTAGTCTCATGAAAAAATCACTGTATTTTAAGCAGGAATGTGATCTGCAAATTCTTTTCACAATTATTTGTATCCTTGGTTTGGAAAATGAAAAGGGATGAACATTATTATTATTATTATTGGTATTATTATTACCACCAGTAATGTCCAGATCTTATTTCATGCCAGTTGGACATGTTAAACATTTTACTTTTTTTTTGGTTTCTGGATCTCACACTCTGGGAAAAGGTCTACTATTAACCCTAGATCTAGATAAAGATTCTAAAAATTAGACCCTAAGAACTAGTGGAATTTGGATTTGAACTTAGGCATGTCATGTTCTGGGTACTGCCATTAGCATGTATAGTCTTCCATGGAAATTAGAAAATGAAAATGCCCCTCTTCCAAGACACTCTCACCTTCATCTGTTAGGAATTATTGTAATAAACAGATTTATAGACCAAGACTGCTTGTGGGAAACTTGCTGAAATAAATGGGCAATCCTCTGACATGATATGAACAGTTTCCCTGGGGAGATGTGCTTTTCTTACATTTTCCTGTTATATGTTTTTCCTATTTATCTTTCTCCATGGTTCTGTCCAAACAATTCATATTTCTGGTACTATTTGATATCTAGGAGATGAGACCAAGTTTGTAAGTCATTCTATTGGGGATTTTCTTCCATATCAGAGTTGTTTGTTTTGTTCCATGGATACCCATTCTTAAATTCCATTACACTAAGCCATACCCCATCACTTCTTTACTCTTAGTAATTTTTTCTGCTTTTGTTTTTCTGGTCTTGGGTTTGAACTCAGGGCCAAAGCACTGTCCATGAGCTTATTTTGCTCAAGGCTAGCACCTTACCACTTCAGCCACAGTTCCACTTCCAGACTTTTCTTGTCCTTTCATTTATTTATAAATTTTCAATTCATTGGAGACAAGAATCTCATCGACTTTCTTTTCCAGTCTAGCTTTGAACGGAAATCTTCAGCTCTCAACCTCCTGAGTAGCTATGATTACAGATGTGAGCCACCAATGCTTGGCTTTCCATTATTTTGTATCAACATACCATATGAAGGTATGTCTCTGCTGTCTGGCTCCATCTTTCTAGCCTTGTCTCTTTGTGACTATTATTATTAACTCCCAAACTACTTTCTTTCCTAAAACAGACATTCCATGACTCTGACCTCTCCCAGGACACTGTAGACCTTATCCTTTCCTTCTTTTTTAATTCCTGGACTTCTGTCAGTAATGGAAGGTCCAGGCCGGTATTCAGAAGGTATTGGCCATTCTATATATTCTGCATACACCTTATAACCTACCTCCAGCCTTCCGAAATTAACTCTGCACCTCCCAAAGCAGCCTCTTATTTGCTATCTCTCACAAAAGAAATACCATCCCCTTCCTTACATCCCAACCCAGTCACCAAATCCAAATCCAAAATGTTCTATTCCTATCTCTTTCTGTGTCTTTTTCTCTTCCTTCGACTCTTCAAACTTCACACCATCATTTAGAACTGTTGATTTTTTTTCTGTATGATCTATATGATCTTGAAAAGGAATATAAGTACTCTCTTTTCTTTCATCTCTTTCTCTTTTGCTTTCTCTTTCTCACACACAAACACACATGCAGTCATACACAAATGCACATGTACAAATACACACACACACACAAACACACACATATTTTAGGCTATTGTGTCCGAGTTTGAGCACCAGAGTGGATTGTCTCTTTCATGATCTGGTGAGATGTTACTCTGATGCACCTGTAATCACAGACCCCTGCTCATGTTTCAGGGACTGCTGTAAGTACTTTGCACGTATTCAGTTACTGAATCCTAGTCATTCTGGAATCCCATCAAGAAGGTATTATTGATATCTCATTGTCAAAATAAGAACAGGAATCACAGAGGAAAAGAGAGGAAGTCACTTACCTAAGTGCCCAGCTGGTGAGTGGGCCAGCCAAAACTCAGAGCCTCATTTACTATACCAGTCCTCTCCTACTTGGTCTACCTCTCTAGCAGACATCTGCCACAAGAACCTCTTCGCTGATTTTCCATAGAAGAATGGAACAATAAATAGCCACAATTAAGATAATGAAGAATGATTCTTTGCCATGCCATTATCCTACACCATTATACCTATTCTATTCTCTAGCCTTTTGTGACATTAGCTACGTCTCCTCATTATATTCTCAGAGCATCTAGGGATACTCTTGGTAGCTTCTGTCATCATTTTACTATTATGTGTTGACTTGTGAGACATTTGTTTATTGTTAAGTAGGTTTTAAACTCCAACAAGACAGATGAGACCATTGGTCCAGATAGCCTTAGTGGCTCAGCATAAGAACTCCATCAGTGTTTGTGAAATTATGAATAAGGCACCACTGACATTATAAAAAAGCCATATGATATCATATAAGTATCCACATAATTGGTTATATAAGTAATAGCTCTTATTCAACTACTCTTGGCAAAAAAAAATGCTGCATGTTTTTGTAAGAACAGGAGTTGCTACATTGCCAAGGCAAGGAGCAAGAATTTCCATAGACCATTTAAGACGTCCTCGTGATAGATTCTGCTTCATCTGGCACAAGAAAAAGTAAAGAATTCAGATTCAGTAGCTGAAATCTCATTCATTTAGACCTCACCAAAATAGAATTTGCGAATAATTCTCTGCGCTGGGCTAGACAAAAGCAAGTGTTTCTGAAGGTGATGATTTACAACAACAGGACAGTAGGAGCATTCATTTTTCCTGGAGGAAAATGGTTTTGAGGCATTTCAGAATTTAATTGTTTGTGATCAGGTGGGGTTTCCATTTTCAATTAAAGCAAGTCCAAATGGAAGCCTTGCTGACAACTTCTTTGTTATCAATGGATACAAATTGCAGAGTAAATTTTAATGCAACATAGATAGCACTTCTTAAAGTCTTAGGGCAATTATATTGCTTTTCTTGCCAAATGGCTTCTCAGGTCTTCTTTTTGCAAATCTTATGTGAACTGTTTTGACTCCCAACTGCTTCAAAGCTTTTGTTCTTCTTGTTTTAGCTTCCAGATAAAAATGATAAAATTTAAAAAGCATTGTCATCTGTCTAAAATTGTTGCATGGTTTTGATTGAAACTCACACTTTGCCTGCCTCACCCGTTTTTCCATCTTCTAAATATAAGAGGATTTACTATAAGAAAATGATTTCTATTAAGTAACCTCAAAGAATCAAGATGCAGTTTTAAATAAAAATATATAAATATAAGTTGACATATAGCCTAAAGAATGTTCAGTAAATGATAGCATTGTATTGTTTTGGGATCAGATTATCTCCTAAATAACCAGAGACCCATTGGAAGCATGATATGCTTAATTTATTACATAGACTAAGTGCCAAACAAGTACGATATTACCAAGCCTTTTGCTTGGTCAGTGTGATCTCGACAGTTCTTTGTATTTCATCTCCTTGGTCTGGGGAGTTTTGGAGAAGGCAACTGAGAATGGCCAAGACCTCCTGGTATGGTCTTTAGTATTCCTCAAGGACCTAGGATGACCAGAATCTTAGCTCCACTTCTGACACAGTGAAAAATCTTGTGCCAGCCATTTATGTGCCTTGAGCCTCAGTGATCTCTTCTGTTAAACAGAAATAATGTAAATATAACTTCCAGAGTTTACCTATCAATGTAACTCAATTGTTACACTATCCTTTGTGGTAGTGTTTTACACTACGTATACCTTCACTTAAAATATGCCTTGTTCTTGTGCAAAGATTCTAGATGAAATATCCCTCTCATGGTCCTGGTTCTTCCAGGCTGGAGGATTCACTTCTCAATGTGAGCCTTAACCTGTCTAGAGCTTGCTTGAGAAACTAGAACATGGGAAATGAGGATCAGAGCTTTTAAAATAGGAATGACAACTCCTATACAGCCAACCTCTTGTGTTTCACTTGCAACATTGCTAGTAAGCCCTGATTGGATCCATCTTTCCAAAATGTTTAGTTACATGCTTTGCTAACTGGTAGATTGGATATAGCAAATAAAAGCCAGGGAGGGGGGGTCTGTGTCATTAGCATCTTTGAGAATGTCTGGGATTATCACAAAAATTTTGTCCTAGGGTACACAACAAGAAGTAAAAGAGAAACCTTAGGGGCTGGGAGTTTTGCCTAGTGGTAGAGTGCTTGCCCAGCATGCACAAAGACCCAGGTTCGATTCCTCACTATCACATACATAGAAAAAAGCCGGAAATGGTGCTGAGGCACAAGTGGTAGAGTTCTAGCCTTAAGAAAGTCCAAACAGTGCTCAGGCCCTGAGCTCAAGCTGAGGACTGGCAAAAAAAAAAGAGAAACCTAGTTACATGACATAACATATGTTCCTGGTGCGACCACAAATTTAGGGATTATTACTTGGTCTTATAAGGCCTGCCTTAATCTACCTATTGTTACTAAAGTAGAGCAATAACCACAGTACCATAAACCCATGAGTGAATTAGAAAGAGCCTACTCTGGTAAATATACCTTATTATATCCCATTCTCAGTTATCATATGCTGGTATTTATATGTAGTACCCTAATTACCATACTATAAGTATAGCCACACTCTAATACTTTTTGGATCCATAGCTTCTTATCCTTGGTCTTCCTTTAGAATCCAGAATGTGGGAGAAAATCAACTCTTGAAGTTTCCTAACCAACTCTTTTCTACTCTTTCTTCTGTCTTTCATTGTCTTCAACTTCATTATATCATGACTTATTCATTATAGACAATCATTGCCAGGAGCTCAGAAGAGCAAACTTCAGCTGAATTGCTAGCATAGAGTTCCAATAACATGAAGTAAATAAAGGCAGGGTATCCCAAGGTCAGTGTAGCATGCAGCCAACAACTGGATGAGGAGACTAGAAAGTCAGCCCTACAGAGCTGGTGTATTAGGTTATACTGTCATGTAAAAAATAAAACCCTCCAAACTGAACAATAGAATAAACACAAGTTTACTCTCTCACAGTCTCAGAGCTTGAAGCATGCAGTAGTGCATTGACTGAGTGTCTCGTGGTCAGAGGTTCTCACAAAGCTTTGATCAACGTGCTGTCTGGGGCTGCATCCATCTCATACTCAAATAGGATCTGCTTCCAATCTCACTTGCATGATGATCGCTTAGTGTCCTTGTTTTCTAGGAAATGGAAACATCTGTTTTATCAGACAACTCAGGACATTAGCAAGCTTAATAAGCCAGCTTTTTAATCATCTTGTATTGGAAATGATAGCCACTCACCACAAGACACTAGATTCAGCCCCCTCCACAGTGAAACATGACACAAAGGTGTAAATTCCAATAGACAGGGTTCACTGAAAGCCATCATGGAATCGGCCTGCCATGCTCCAAATCTCACTGTTTGAATGAACTTGAGGGGATAAACTAATCATTTGCTGAATTCATAGCAGTCATCATTTATTTATTTATTCAGCAAATATTTATTGAGTGACTGCTCCATACCAGGAAACAGGCTGAGTGCTGGGGATATAAGAATGAACTAAAAGGCAAAACCCAACCCTCTCTGAACTAGTGTAGGTTTGACTTCGGAATGGAGCAGGGATATTATTGATGATTTGATTAAAAGTATACAGAGGTGGAGCTGGGTGCAGTGGCTCACACCTGTAATCCTAGCTACTCAGGAGGCTGAGATCTGAGGATCAAAGTTCAAAGCCAGCCCAGGCACAAAAGGACCTGAGACTCTTATCTCCAAATAACCTCTAGAAAACAGGAAGTGGAGCATGGCTGGAGGGTAGGGTGGTATCCTTGAGCTGAAGAGCTTAGGACAGTGCCCAGGCAGAGTTCAAGCCCCAAGACCCACAGGGAAAAAAAAGTGTATAGAGGTGGGTACAGAAAAACAAATCAGAGAAAACTGAGGACTGTCAGAGAGATGTGTTAATGAGAACTTAAATCATTATAAGATCCCAAATTTGTGACAGGCACATTCTAGGACATTATGTCCAAGATTTGAATTAGCCACTAATATTATGTAAATTACTTTCAGCATGTAAAGATTTGAATGTTTACTTTCTCCTCCCCATTAGTAAATGCTTCTAATATGTAGTAGATACAAAACATGCTTTCTGACTTTCTCAGTATTTTACCATGATCATAAATGGGGGGAGGAGGGAGAAATGCAAACACTACTGGAGTTTTAAAAATCACAGAAGTTTAAAAGTGCGAATATGTAAGTCCAATTCTACTGTTGCCTTGTTCAAATCTATTAATAGTTTCTGTCTGCGGTGTAAATGGGTTTCATTCAAAAACCCTTCAATGAAACTCCAAAGCTGAATTCCAAAGCTGCTCATTTAAAACTTCTACAGGAATCTGGCCCACATCTATTATTCTTCTTGATGTCGTCATTAATTCCCAAGGCATGTACTACATTTAAGGGATTTGGGAATAAAGGGAAAATTAAACTGTAGCTATTTTTTTTTCTGTAACTCCAAGCACTGCCTCATCCAGGCTGGTAGAACCAAGCCTTTCTTTTTTAAAGTGTGCATTAAGTGTATTAACTGAGTATGGCAGCTCATCCCTGTAAGAAAAAAATATTCCTGGGTAACTCTCTCAGTTGATCTGGACACATATGCTTTTCCTGTGTTCTTTGTCTTGGCTTTCTATGGCTTTCCCCATCGAAGTAGCCTGCGTCAGATAATTTCAACTACTCAGAATTTACTTCTGACCTAATTTCACTTGTTTGCAACTTGCACAGAGAGCCATATTTTTTGCCTGGGTCCAATCTTCCTCGTGGGAGCTCAGATCACCTACTCACCTATATCAATTGTTAGAGACTAGATGTGGTGAATACATTAATTACTTGGTAATTCTGTGTCAGGCAATGGCTAGGATATTCAAGACATGTAGTTGATTGAGATAAATATGGCCTTTTCCTCTCAGAACTTTGCCAGTACAAATGGCTACAGTAGGTGGCAGATGATTCCTTCCAAACCTCGATAATTATTCAAGCAGAGGAAGCAATGCATCTGACACAGGCAACAACTTGACAACAGATATTAAAATATGCACTGAGAACCCTGTCTATGGTGTTCAAGGTACTGCTGAAATGATTGTCAAACGTTTGTTTGTTTTTAATCTATTACCTTGATTATTTTTCTTCTCAATTTTTTCTCTACCATTAACTTCTCTGGTGAAAGAAGGGGAGACTACGACCCCTCCAAAGAACTATGTAGCCAAAAAAAAATTCATTCTAGCAGCTTGTGAAAATAAGACGGTGTTCTGGGGGTTATGAAACACATTCCTGCCAACTGGTATTATCCATTAGTGAGGTAGTGTTCCAATCTCCATAGCCTGCAGTTTCACAAATGATCAACCTGGTTATCAATTCATACCTTCTCACAATGGCCTGCTGGGTCTAAGAATTACCTTCTCACATGGCTGCAGATTCCTCCTCCCCAGCAAATTCACCAGCCCATGGTCTCACCTAACAAACCTTGGGTGGAGCTCACCACTCAATTGAATTTTAACACGTTAAATGGAGTGCAGACAGCCTCAGGAACGTAACAGCTCAGAAATGTTAGCAAAAAACCTTTACCTTTCAGACCTGCTTCCCCACAGTGTCCCATCACCATGTGGCCCCTTCTATATCCCCAGTAATTTGAAATTGATATACCTCTCAGCAGAAGTGCCAAAAGGGGGAGTTCTCACTTGACGTTCTGAATTTCCTTCATGGATGGATGAGGGTATGCGCTCCCTTCCTCCACGAGAGCTCTAAGAAGTCTGTGGTAGGAGGAAGACAGCCAGTATTCTATCTAGAAGTCAGGAACGGTGAGAAACTGTGATTTTTTTATTTCTATTTCTTTGTATTCTGAGATCACATCGGTTCTCTCAGCAATCCATCATGGAGAAAACCTGTGATGACCAATCCTTGCTCTAACACACGAGCCCAGCCTTCAAAGCATTCTTATTTATTCATGCATTCTTTGTTAGCAGACTTTATAAAGTGAAAAGCACAACATGCCGCATTCATTCAATAGCTATGTCTATCTGTCATCTATCTGTGTGTATGTATTCATATATAGAGATACATACATACATATATGCATATGCACACACATACTGACAAGATATATTGCATGTGCATAGTGGACAGACATTCACATGTACACATTACACTACATGCATACATATGTGTCTAGTACAGCATCCATACATTATTTTAGCATATATACATTATGTAATATATATGCATTGCATATATATAAGTATATTATGTAATGGTGGTGACATGACTGTAATTCTAAATGAGGCATAGAAGGGTTCTGGTGTCATGGTACCCACACGTATAAATAGAACATAAAGACAATTCCAATAGGATATGAATTTGGTGTACGGATAAGCCATATCCAAAGCTTGTTAAAAAATGTCAGACCTCATGTCATCCCATTCTCAGAAACCTCTGGGGACTGAGGCCTGCCCAACCTACCTCTCCACAAACCCCAGGCATAGTCTATGTTCGAGGACACACTGTATCGTCATTAACACCACACTGGAAAAGAAAAGCCTCGCCCTAGCATTCTCAGAAAGGACCCCTAACCAGCATGGTTATGGAAATCAGAGAAGGTTCTGCAGAGGAATCAATCAGTCCCTAGGCCAAAGGATCAAGAGAAGGAATTATCCAGAGAAAAAGAAAGGAAGAAAGACCAACCAGAAAGGATATCTGCAGAAGAAACCCAAAGACATTTTCTGCTTGCCCATTGATACTTTGCCAAATCCTTGGACAGGCATTCTGTAGTTTGCATTGGAGTGAAAGCTGGAACATATCTTTCTACTTTAATAACAGCTCTAGGGAGGTTTGGTTTTTTTTTTTTTTTCAAGCCTTCTACCTCTGGTAACTCATGGGCTCCTTCAAGTTGAGACTATGGCAATGCTTTCTTTCTCCCTTCCTAACATTGCTAATTTCTTTTCTTTTTTTTTTTTTTTGCCAGTCCTGGGCTTGAGCTCAGGGCCTGAACACTGTCCTTGGATTTTCTCAAGGCTAGAGCTCTACCACTTGAGCCTCAGCACCATTTCTGGCTTTTTTCTACGTATGTGGTACCGAGGAATCGAACCTGGGTCTTCGTGCATGCTAGGCAAGCACTCTACCACTAGGCCAAACTCCCGGCCCCTGATATTGCTAATTTCTTAAACAAAGGTTTGACTATGAGTCTTGGCATCCTGACTAGCTGCATATGTTAGTTTTCAGTTTCTTCCCCTGTGCCTATTTCTTTCCAGTAAAGACAGCATCACAGAAATAGCCTTGGTGTCTGGGCACATTGCAACATCTAGACCTCCATTTTAGAAGCTTCTATGCAGAACTTTTAGGGCTACTGAATTGTGCCATGCTAAGGCTCCTTGATGCTTGCCTCCAAGAGAGCTGGATAATTTCATATTTCCTAAACAGAGCCAAGTTATGTCCCAAAAGAACAAAACTTCAATGCAAAACTACCTCCACACTGACTGTCCATTTCTCCACATCTTAATTTTATGTTTGTTCAGAATCCAACATAGTGAGGTCAATTAAAGTCAGAAGGAGATGTCGTCTTGATTTAGTAAAATTGGATTCTCTGTGTGCCTTGAGTTTATCTCCTTGGGCCTGGCTGTCATTTGAATTTTATGTTTTTGTCCTTATTTTTTCCAATCATTCTTTTTTTATCCTGGGGCATTTTTTTTTCAGTGTTCCATTCACCCTATCTGTTTGCAAAAAAAAAAAACAGGTGTTTGTTTCTATAAAGTGCCTGTCCGGTCTGATCTCCATCATCTTTATGGACTTACATTCTGTCACTGCGCCTCATGTCTGGCTGCGGTTTGTTATGTTTTGACAGGAGTTTGTTATAAGGCTGGGATCACATCCGACTTTGCCTTTCAAACTTTCTTCTTTACGGTAGCCATAAACCTGTGCTGCTAAAATGTTCTCTCTAAGGAAAGAACAAAATTCTGAAAACAAAAGCCTCAGAGTGAGAGGAGGGGGTGTGTTTGATAGAGGGGCTGGGCATGGAATTAAGGAAGAATTGAAAAGAGCTGTTATTAAAGTAGTAAAATACATTCCAGATTTCACTCCAATGCAAACCACAGAAAGAACGTCCAAAGATTTGTGAAAAAATCAACAAATAAGCAGAAGAATGTACCTAGATTAGCCTGCCCTGCTGACTTTAATCTTGGGAATCTTGGACAAGTTAAAAAATTCAGATAAGTGAAAAAAATTAACCCTGGGTTTGCCAGGAAGATAGAAAGTGAAGTGTAAATACAGACATTTACGATGATTTTGTTCTTCTGCATGGAAGACACAGTGTACACTAGTGTTGTATGACTTCTTGACGTGATACCGGTATTTTGACCCATGTCTCTTCCTTTGCTCATCCCTAGCTGATTCCATCAGTGAGATGACTCTGTCCTAAAAGCCTGGCTAAGAAAATTTCTCAAGATTATGTGGAAAGAGTATAGTCTCCCCATCTCCACCCACCTTTATGCACAATTTTGATTTTTTTCATTTTTTATTGTCATTGTAATGTATAGACGGGTTACAGTTACATTAGTCAGGTGAATATTTCTCACACATTGATACTCCTTCTTATGTTTTGTCCCCATTTCCCTCCCCCACCCCTCCCAATCACCTTGTTTTCCCCCTTCCCTTTCCAGAGCTTTATCTTGAGTGATTGTTATTCTTAATGCACTATGTTATTTCTCCTCTCCTTTATTGCCCTTTGGATAATCTCATATTGTTAGTGTATCTGACTTTGTTACCTGATATATTGTATATATAATTTTGATTTCTAAGGTTTCATTTACCTATATTCATTCCATGGTCTGAAAATACTAAATAGAAAGTTCTGGAAATAACCAATTCACCTTCTGACCCATCTGGATGTGAATCATCACTTAGTTTAGCCCATCCATTCTGTATCTACTTACCTACGTATTAGTCACTCAGAGAGAGTCTCTCTAATCTGATTGCACAGTGCTGTGTTCCTCAAATAGGCGCTGAACTATCTCACATCATCGCTCTGGTATTATGTAGTCATGTGTTTTAAGACAGTGAGGCTATGCTTGCATCAGTTTTCTTTACAATATATGGCTATAATTGTTCTGTTTTATTATTAGTTGTTGTTTAATTGCTTACTATGCCTACTTATAAATTAAACTTTACATACTATACATGTGATTATAGGAAAACATAACAAATAAGAAACACCATCCCTTCGTTGTGAAAAGATGGGACAGCTTCAGGCACAGGCTGATCCAATGGCAGTGTAAAGTAAGGGGGTTGTGTGCACTGTTCAGTTGACCAGAGAACATTAGCCCAGGACTCCAGGCTCTTCCCACTGGAGACCCAGCGGCCATCTTCCTTACCTGCATCCTCTGGCTTTGCTGCAAACTCACAGACAGAATGTCAGCTGCAGAGTTAGGTGCCTATGCAGTTTTATCAGACTTGGGTGGATATATTCGGACTGCTCTGTTGGCAAGGAAATCCATGCAGCATATATTTCCCTCAGCTTGGCAGTTTCTTTTCTCATTGACCCTACCTAAAGGTCGGAAGCAAAATCCCCCATGGACTGGTGTGGAATGAGAACATGACCCTCGGTTACTGCTTTTTGTGTCCAAGGATTTTTAACATTTCTGTAAAAAAAAAAAAAAGCTTCTGGAATGCTGATTTAAAGAGATTTTGCTCCCCTTTCCTGGAAGAAATATGCTTTTGATATGTTTGTGAATTGTGTGCAGAAACATGTGGGAGGGAGATACCCTGTCAGCTCATATAGTCCCAGATGGAAGGCACTGTTTTGCTTTGCAAAACTCAATCTTAAATTTAATATCCAAATGCATATTTTTGAATGATTAATCTCAAAACCACAATTATCTGGACTAGAACACTGAGATGTAAGCATTTCAGATTGGGGAGCTAAAGTCTTATTTTCCTCTTTTTATCATCTTGGTTCTCCCACTGTGAACTGGAAGTGGCCTCACTCACATCTGTATTTGAAGCCCATGTGTACGAATCACAGGCTGGAGATTGGCAGGCTCTCCAAACAGACATGCCAAGTCTGCATCCATCCATTTGCCAAATGTCTCATAAGGAGCTATTTTACATCACAAATGTGCAGTGACGCTGAAATGCTCTAGAAATGGTCCCGGCCTTCCGGGAATGACAGTCACTGAAGAAAAGGTAATAAAATGGATTCTTATAATTCAGTGGGCCCTCCCAAAATCTGTGCATTCGAAAGTATTACAGGATGAGTAAGAAGAACATGAATGTAACAATGTCAAGTTCAGTGTCGAGTAATTCATACACATACAATATTCATATATGTCAACTGCCCATTGATTTAGTTGTTATTTCAGGCCTGTGTGTCAGAGAAGAACCTGAAGTGTAAAACCAGGTGCCAATGGCTCACTTCTGTAATCTTAGCTATTTGGGAAGTTGAGACTAGGAAGATTGCAGTTTTAGGTCACCCTAGGCAGAAAAATCTTCAAGACTATGCAGGGAAGGAATGAGGGCAGGTGCATGCCTATAATTCCAGCCATAATGGAAGTCTAAGAGTCAGTGGACCACAGCCCAGCAAACTTCCTCATAGGGAGCAAGATCCTATCCTGCGCCAGCCTCAAGATGAAGGGGCCAAGTTCAAACATTAATACTGCTCAAGCAAACAAAACAAAAATAAAAATAATGAATAAAAGGGGTCAAATGGTAATAATATTTCACAGGGCAATTGTGGGTATTGGGTAAACAAATTTAGATATTTTGCCTTCTCTATATTTGTATTTGCCCATGGGAAAAAATAACTTGAAAAACATTCTGCTATCCATCAGCCTGGGAATGTCTCAATAACACCTGAGCACAGTCATATTCTGCAGTAGGATACAGTGTTTAAAGAAAAAAATGAATGAGTTAAACCATTACATACACTCACATATTTATACATGTCATACTATATATATATATACATGATTGAGTGATAGGGCTACATCTCATATGATAACTTTCGTGTAAATCAAGCCAAAGGCACAAACACATACATAGACATAGGCATAAATATATAATTAAAACCCTTGGACATCCATGTGACTCATTCTTAACAAAGACAGTGAGATTGGTGAGTATAAGCTAACCAGGGAAATTTAAGTGTTATACACAAGTGTGTTAATTAGCCCTAGATACTTAAATAAATAAATCTCACTGTGTTTGTGTCTTGCCATCATGAAAATATTTGTGCTTTTTTCATATATTTTTATTGTAATTAATAGAAGAGTTACATGATATTTGCCAGATAGAAGGTGCACTAATTCACATACTTTGATACCCTTTCACATTTCTTGGTCCCCATTTCCCTCCCCCCCACCCCCACCCCTCATCTTGTTTTCCCCCCTTCCCTATCCAATTTCAAATAACCAAATACAAATATATCCGATATATCAGGTAACAAAGTAAGATACTGTAACAATATGAGATAATCAACGTATAGCAAATGAGATGAGAGATAACATAGTACCTTAAGGACAACAATCATTCATTATATGGCTTCTGTTTCTATATCCTAGAGATCCTTTCATTTAGCGTCATACTATATGGCCTTATGTATGTGCTTTTTGTTTTGTAGTTGTTTATTGCCTTGAAGTCCAAATGAATTTCTCTCATATGTGGCAGCCATTCTCTTGATGGGACTCAGATACTCAGGTTGCTTCCATACCCTGGCTTCTCTATGCATCGAGTGGGTGTGGCAGTGAGAAATATGGAATCCTTGCTGACCTCCAGCTTTTGGCTGTCAGAGGTGGAGATCAGTGAACCAGATACAAGTAGCATGATTTTACTGACCATATTTCTAGGCAGATTTTCTTCCTGAATGTCTATCCTGTTGAACATAACAAACGCAATGGAAATGTCCATTGAATCCTAGCCATTCTCTGCCACAGGGTCAGTGTTGGCTGAAAGGAAATTCAGGAAATAAGACCAATGTTTAAGGCCCAGAGAACAGAATCCGTACCGTTGAGTAGTTAGTGCCTGCGAGAGAAATGTTTCCATTGTTTGCACTTCTGTGATTTAAAATTCAGTGAAATGACTGAGCATGTAGCTCCATGATAGAGCACTGGCTAGCCCACATAGGCACTGCGTTTAATCCCCTGTACCACAAGAAAACAGGCAAGAACAGCAGCTGCCACAAAATTAAAAATAAGGTTGAATTGGAACACAGAAATAAACCAGCACTAGTTGGTTAAGAAGAAAAAAAAAATTAGAGAACAATTCTATTTTATTCCACTCTGACTCTAAGTAGGTACACAGTTTTATTTTTCTGGCCATCAATTTGCTCTCTTGTAAAATAAGGGTGTGGAATATAATCACGGATAACCTAATTATGTTTATTAAATGATTATCACTGTTTTGTGTTTTATTTTTTTCCACATACATTAAGTGCCATTCATAATCACTAATCAGGATCTCATCAGTGCTGCTGTGAGTAAAGATGGTTCCTGCTCAAATCAGAAAGAAGCACTGAACATGCTCTTTTTAATGATTTAAAACAAAAAAAAAAATGGCATCAACTACAGGTACATTGTTAGGATCTGGAAAGTGTTTACTGGAATTACTGGACTAAATTTGACTTCATTTGCAGCTCATTATTTCAGTCGCCAGCACAGGTTAATATTGATACTGCTTTCCCTTGGTTTAGAACGAACCTAAATTAAACTTATGCAAGAGCATTACATCAAAAGGTATGTGTGTGCATGAGGCAGGGAGTAAGGCTTATACTCGAAGTAAAAGGACTTGTTCAATAATTGAAACTATGCTCAGCTTTATAAAAAGAAAATGAGCCAATTGAAAAGTTAGAAAAGTCATTTGATCAAAATCCAGTATGTATTTGGATTAAATAGAAAAAATAATAAAGTAGATATTTAAAATTTTTCATCAAGCACAATAGTCAAGGGAAAAAGAATGAGGCAAGCAGAAGGCACAGCATATGGTAAGCAGAATTGCATATTTCCCATCATGGGGTTACTTCCAGACCTGGTGTTATACGCCTATTAAGGACTTGAAGAATGTATTTTATTTTCCTCCATAAATAATATGATATAGAATCAAGCTAGAGAACATCCCTTAATTCTAGGGAGAATCCTTAACTATTATAACTATATCAAGAGGGATTAAAAAAGTGATTGTCTCCCCACTAAAAGACTGAACTCTTATCTCCACATGACAGATAAGGTTGCACACTGCAATTCTAAGGAGAAGACTATCCAGGAGGAGAAGGGGAAGAAAAATATTAACTCCTTTATTCTTTAATTATATTCCCACGAGTTTATTCTAGTCATTGCAACAAAAGGAAATTTTTAATCATAAATATTTATTGGAAAAAAGAAAACAAAATTTTCAATATGTGGGAATATAGATTTCTTTACCTATAAAAACCTTTTTTCAAATTTTCCAAAAATGATTAGAAAGAGTATGCAAAAAAGTGTGCTGATATATATGTAGGTGATAAATAGAAAAATAATAAAAATTGCATTCAGCATAAATGACCCATGCGAACATTCTACAAAATGTTTCCTTTATTACTAACATTCTGTAGAATGCTAAGACATTTTATAAACAAACACTAAAACTTAAATGGACACAATTTCAGATCCCTCCACAAGAAGATTTGGATACTTTTAATAGTATCAACTCTCTCCCAGTAAATCTAAGTTAAATGAATTTTGCTTGCATTTATTTCTTTTCAATATTTTTATTATCTTTAAGTAGCTGTACAAATGAGTCACATTCACCAAAGCAGTTTATGAGTACAATGCCTCTTGATCAGTCACCCTCTTTCAACAATCTCATGCATTTATTTTTAATTTAGCAGAACAATCCTAAGGTTCATCTTGAAGAATACAAAAAAATAGAGTGTAGTTATAAAAAAATGTCAACAAACAACAGACAGGGGCGTGGGCAGAAATGAGCTGCATTGTAAAAGTGTCCAGTAACTGGCGAATATTGTTGTGTCAGGAAGAGTGAGTGAGAACTTTGTAGCAAAACAGCTCTGTGCAGTAGGCAGCTTCCCATCAGATAGCAAATTGCCAACTTTCATGTATGTTGTGCCCTCTGCCAGAACCATTCTCGTCTCCTGCTCTATGTAACTGACTGACATGTATTCATCCATTAGCTTAGGTGTCTCTTCAACACCCCTCTCTCTCCATAAGCTCCCATAAACTAGACCTGTGCCAGGATCATGCAAAGATTTTAATTCTGTATCCCAGCGGTGAGGAGAGCTCCATTACGATATACTTCCCTTGCCTCGTGTTCTATTTCAAAGGCTAAAGAGTTTCTGATCATCATAAAAGGCACACATCAGAGAGAAATCGTCTACAGTATACCTAAAGTAACCTGACTATACTAAAGCACTAGACTGACTTAAATGAAGTGTAAACAGCTTTAGAAGTTCCTCTAAGTTGAGATCTACACATCCACTCATATGTTGTTGTATCAGTTCATCAGCTGTTGTTAGCCAATAATAGTCAAGAACCAGATGGAGCCCTAGTATGGATCTTGCTGGCCCTTATTTACAAAATAATGGCATTAAGAATCTCTTGAGCAAAGGCTCTATAAGCAAAGGGATGGGGTTTAGCTTAGTTATGTTTATCTTACTATGCATAAGTGTAAAGTGCTGCGATTAAAATGTATGAAAACTTTGCTAGAGAGAAACTAGAAAGGGAAAAATAAGCCTAACTGGATTTCTCAACAGATCAAAACTTTGTGTGAAGACTTTAGGCCATGGTAGCAAATGGATAGTATGTTTAGGAAGTCTAGAATAGGCTCGCCAGATCATTTTCTAGAATCTTCTTGTGCTTCTTTTTTTTTTTTCCATTATACTAAATCTAAAAGGTAAGCCCTTTGTCATGGTTTAGGAAATGCCATGTAGTCCATTCCTTACTTTTTCTCCATCTTCATCTGCCATCTTTGTCTCATTGACAGTGCACTAACACACTCCTTTCTATAACACATCAAGATCATCCAGTCCACACTTGTGCCAGTCTCTGAGCTTTGGCAGGTTCCTGAGCCAAAATCTCCCCAGCTGCAAACCTACATATGGCCCTGTTTCCTAGGACCCAGTGCTGCCAGCCTCTCCTCACTGCTAGGCTAATCCAGGTTGCCTCCCCTACCACGCCTTCATCGTCTGATTTTTCTATAGCATCTACAACAATGTCTGCTCCACCATGGAGAGTGATTAAGTATATTTAAAATGAGTAAATTCTTAAACGAACAAGAAAGCCAGTCAGGGAAGAGGTATTTAAATCAAATTGCTTTTGTGTATAAAACAAACAAAAGGAGTATTCGAATGAAATTAAGAATGACTTATGGCAGTGGAGCAACTTTGATTTTCTTTAATTTAACCAAAAGCGACAGGATCTGCTTTGAACTGGTATCACACCCATCAAAGATGTCTCACCCTTCATTTCCACTATTTTGACTATTTTTAATGAGTATTTGTCATAAATGAAAGAGTATTGTTTCTATCATTGTAAAGAGCACTTTCATTTACATATTAGCATAATTCATTCATCCAGTTTTGAATACGGGGAAGTCCAGAGTATAATGAATATTCGGGTTTCTTACCTACTTCAATACAGAATTTCCATGTGGATTTCTGAACCACCACAGCTCTAGCAAAACAGTATAAACTATCCTGATTCAAACAACCAATCTATTATTGTTGTTTAGGAAAAAAACTAAACATGTAATCAACAATTCATATAATAGCTTTGTCCACTAGAAAATGGATGTGTGAATTATGTATGTACATCCTTAAGACTTTAAGAAAATTATTTCATAATTACTAATAGAGGTAGAGTGTTCTCGAAATTAAAACTTCCCTTCTGAGGAAGATGCACAATAGTTATTTCTTCCAGATGAGTTTGCTCCACATATTATTTTGTTTTTAAATGGTTCCAGCTGATATCTTGTATGTCCTGTAGGAGTCTTCATACCAACAAGTAATACCTAGAGGAAAGATGCAAACTCGACACCTGCTTCACCTATGATCAGCCCAGAAACTCCTACACAATGAGCTTCCAGGGATGGGTGGAGACAAATAACAACACTGACAGCCTTCATAAGGGATTTAATGCAGGTCTCAGCGTCCCTATGAGCTTTAAAGAAATTTTAGCTATTTGTGGGCTAATGATATTTACCTACAAGGTTAGGGACTATTAAACATTCTTTATACACATTTCAGCCCATGAATAATTTAATATATGATTTCCTTTTGCTCTCTCATAGATAAATAGTGGGTGGCTTATTCCACTTACCTAATACCACAGAAACCCTTCTTGTGCTAACTTTTCATACTTTCCAACTTTGGGGGCTTTGACTTAACTGTGTTAGAAAAATTTAATCATGAATGATCTGACTCTCACTTCAGGAATATTTGAAGACATTATCTTTGTCGTAGTAGCACTATGTAGATTTATGTATATCGATATTTAAATTATTTTCATTCTAGGGATTAAAGTATAGCTGTAAAGGGTAAGTTTAGCATATGCATGTGTGTCTAAATGGATTCAGAACTCCTGGCTTGTGAATAAGGAGATCTCTGCATCGAACTCTGAAATGCTCCCAGATCTGTAAAGCTGTTTATATTAGTCTGTGCAGTGTGGTGGTTTGATTTACTACATTAAAAGAAGATGCAAAAAATTTTCAGTGCTTCAAAAATAATAAAATTGATCAGTGAATTTGGGACGCAGAAGATATTCGTAGAGTTGAAAACCAAAAATCCATCCTGTAAACATTACAAATTACCTCATTGTGTTATAGACCCTACGATCCTTGGTAACTCTCTTGATACAAATGGATTTGCAAGATGGGGAGAAAAAGTTTATCTTTACATTTTTCATTGTATAGAGGGGTTACAGTTAACATTCATTAGGTAGTAGGTGCATTACTTCTCACACATCGATACCCCTTCTCATGTTTTTGTCCCCGTTTGCCTCTTCCCACCCCCTCTCAATCATCTTGTTTCCCCCCTTTCCATTCCCTATTTCAAATAAACAAATAACTGTATATACAATATACCAGGTAACGAAGTCAGATACAGTAACAATAGGTTTGGATCTATTGTAATCGTCTGCTAGGAGAGTCCTAGTATCTACATTTTTACCAGACACCATGGAACTTTGTGCCACTCTAGGCTCAGAGAATGGTGAGAGAAAACATACAATCGTTAAGCAATAGGCTGATTTCCTTAAGCATGTGACATTTTGTATTACTTCTCTGTCTTACTTCATATTTTATATAAACACAAACTCTGTATTTCCGTGTGTCTGTTCTCTGTCTATCTGCATTACGTTTAATTATCTCCCTCAGTAGGCAGAATAATGTTCCCTAAGATTCCCAGTTTCTAATTTTAAGTAGCTGAAATTCTGTCCTTCATGGACAAAACTTTGCCAGTCTGATTAAGGTCAGCAAGATGGAGATTATCATGGATTATTTCGTAGGTCCAAAGTAATCCTAAGGATCCAAAATGGAAGAGGGAGGCAGAAGTGAAAGATGCTTCTAAGGCCCTTTCTCTGCTGTTAGTGAGTTCCAAGACGGGAACAGACCAAAGAAAGATGGGACTAATCTCAAGATTTTAGGGGGGTGGGTGGAATACCTACAAGAAAAAGAAAAGTGATTCCTCCCCAAAGCCTCCAGAAAGAGAATTTAGCCCTGTTGACACTATGTTGTTAGCACAGCAGGAATGATGTCTGATGATTGGAGCTGTAAAGTTATGTCCTGTGTTGTTTCAAATCACTATATGTGGAGTCATTTGCTTCAGCATTCATAGGAAGCTAATCCAGTATCTGACACCCCCTTATCTCCTGCTACTTACTTCCACTGTGCTGTGATACACAAAGAGGCTCAGCTATCTCTTGTAGTTGGTCAATTGCATTTCATCACTTTTCTTCTTTCCATCTTGGTGTTTCCTTCCCTCTTCTACTCTGGGGCAAGACAGTATTCATCAGGCTTCCTCTGCTTGCAGAGGATCGAATCCTAACACAAACTAGCTGAAGGGGGAAAAAAAGAAAGGAGGAGGAGAGAGAAGGGCCTACCTCACATAAATTGAACCTCAGAAAGTTGGAAGTTGGCTTCATTCCCAGCTGAGATGAGAACGAAGTCAGCCCACTATGTCTGTCACATTACTTTGCTTTCTCTCTGGGTGCCTGGTGCCATCAACATGTCCATGAATCATATTTTTTTAGTGCCAAAGCTACCCTATTTATTTTAGGAAAATGGTCTGAAATTAAAAAAAAAAAAATGTGTTCATTCATTATTCGGCAGTTTGAGAATCCTTGTCTGGCACAACCAGTCTCTGGTTCTTGTGACACCAGCTTGAGGCGACCCAACTGCAGCTCAATCATTTGCTTCCATGATGGCCTCACACATGCAAGTTAGTGCTAAGGATTGGCTGGAAGTCGGGCCTTCCCTGGTGGTTCTCTTTCGTGTGGCCTCTGTACGTGGCAAGGTTTGGCTTCTCACAGCACAGCAATCTTAGAATAGCTGAACAGCGCACATGCAGCTCACTTCTTCCCAGGCGAAAGTAGAAACTTCTGGATCTTCTTAAGATACACCTCAAAGCTGACACTGGATGATCTGTGCCACATCCTCTTAGTGAAACCAGATCACAGGGCCTAGCCTGGTTTAAAGAGAGCACTCCGGTTTTCCAGACTGAACACTCTGCTCATGTCTCCTCTGGACCAACAACAGAGTCACAGCCAACCGAGATGGATAAGAAAGGACAAAGGGAAAAGAACTATAAACAAATTCAGCATTGTCCACAATCTTTTCTAGGATTTTTTCTTTTGGCCAGTCCTGGGACTTGAACTCGGGGCCTGGGCACTGTCCTTGGGCTTTCTCAAGGCTAGTGCTCTACCACTTGAGCCACAGCACTACTTCTGGTGTTTTCTATGTACGTGATACTGAGGGATTGAACCTAGGGCTTCATGCATGCTGGGCAAGCACTCTAGCGCTAGACCACACTCCTGGCCCTTCCACAATCTTTTCCACGAGTCTTTGAATCTGTTCAGTGCAACTGAGTTCATGTTTCTGTCTAAGTATATCTACTACAGAGTTTCTACATTTTCTGGAAATTAGCAAATAGTGAAAAAAATTTAAACTCAAAAATAAAGAAACGCAAACTTTTTCCCATTGAACTTTCTTAAACTCTGAATAAAAATTAGGATAGTGCAGAGAAATTGGAGTTATAAAGCAATTAAATTGTGCGTGACGCATGACGAATAAACTGCAACATGACCAGGCCAGTGGGGGTTGCTTGTTATAACCTTTTGAATGTGACTTCCTTAGATATGTTAGCAAAATATTTCCATCCGTTTCACTACATTTTTATAGCTTGTGTTTAATAGTATATATCCCAAACTGTCAAATCCCTTGAGTTGATTCATGATAATAAGCTCAGAATTATTGGGGCCGGGAGTTTGGCCTAGTGGTAGAGTGCTTGCCTAGCATGCACAAAGACCGGGATTCTATTCCTCTGTACCACATACATAGAAAAAAGCCAGAAGTGGTGCTATGGCTTAAGTGGTAGAGTGTTAGCCTTGAGAAAACCCAAGGACAGTGCTCAGGCCCTCAGCCCAAGACCAGGACTGGCAAAAAAAAAAAAAAGCTCAGAATTAGAATATTTGAAATGTATTTAATTAATTTTATCTATTTAGTGAGGTACAAAGAATGTTATAAAGTTCTTTTTATAATATTTACTGTGTATATGCTTAAGGATAGGGTGGGCTCAAATTACTCTCATTTGAATTTTATATTCTAAGAATGAGCAGGAAGTATTGGGGATTCATAGTGTTTAGGAAAATATATGTATAAGGATTATTTAGGATGAAATTGCAAAAAAATTAGAATATTTAGTATATGCTCATTGATTGACTTTACCTGTGGCAAAAATGAAGCAATGGCAATTGAACTATTTAAATGATTCAGATTCTAGTGATCTGTATAAGACTTCTTTAACAAAACACTACACAAAGCAGCTTGACAATATATTTTATTTATGCTTATTAACTTCCAAGACCATGTACAAAAGAGCTATCAATTCATATGCAATAAATTAATATTGATTCTTTTTCAATAAAATTAAATCTTTTAAGACATTCAGATGATGATTGGTTGATCTTTTGTAATTAAAGCTCTCTTTGGTAGTTTACCTTAAGTAATATTTTGCCTCTCATGGAGCGTTATATAGTGAGTGTAGCAGATTTATTAAAAAGCTTGAATCTCTTCAGAGGACCTTCTGAACTTTGCCTTCAGATGTGCATGTAAGAGAATTTCAAATCACTGCCAAAACAAATATTTATTGTGGACTTTTAAGCACCGCCTATAAGAAATGCAAAGCTACAAGCACAAACTATGTTCAATCTAACAGTGAACCATGGCACAAATAGAATAAACGACCAGTATTTGCATAGTTGTGATGTTTTCATGTAAATAGATGTACATTGCTGTTAGAAATAAATCTCCATTCTTTAAAGCACTTTGAGACCAAGTGTTTGAAAGGACTGGCATATTTGCTATTTACAGATATAAAACAAAAACCTATTTACAAATCATATGAATTTGAAACTTTCATAGCTTCCTTTTTAGAATTATCCTTTGGGGTCTCAATTCTCTATTCTCCATGCTTTCTTTTGATCCACTAAGAATATGCTAACACACACCACGATGGTATTAAAATTGATATCCCCAATACTAACAATAAAAGCAAAACATATAATCTGGTCATCCATCCATAATAATATACTGAAAAAATCCAAGCCCATTGGCTGTGTCCGGCTTCTGGAAACATGTTGACTTAAAAGGGTACACAAGGGGGCCGGGAGCAGGGCCTACCATTAGAATGCTTGCCTAGTGTGCACAAAGTTCTGGGTTTGATTCCTCGGTTGCACATATGCAGAAAAAGCTGGAAGTGGTGCTGTGGCTCAAGTGGTGCTAGACTTGAGAAAGCCCAAGGATAGCACTCTGGTCCTGAGTTCAAGTCCCAAGACTGGCAAAAAAAAGTCTCTCTAACGTTGTGCCTAGTCTGGCCTGCCTCAACCTGTGATCTGCCCATCTCTGTCTCCTGAGTAGCTAGAATTAGAAGACCTTAACTCTTTATTTTATTAGATTTCAATATACACAAACCTAGAAACAATGAAAGTACCCAATTAGTGGGTTATTGTATTTTTTTAGCTATAATCCAGAGGGCCCATAGCTGTTTGGAAAGAGAAATTGCTTCTTGGTATGGTTTCTGGGCATGTTTTATTAAATCCAGAAGGGTTGGCAGTGGTATGGGGTATATAGAACTGGCTGGGTGTTTTTGTGAACTATTTCCCTGTGCTTCTCTTCTAGCCATCGGCAGAACCCTGATCCCCCGTTACTTTAGCACTGTATTCGAAGGAGGAGTGACAGACCTGTATTACATCCTCAAACACTCTAAGGAGTCCTACCACAACTCATCCATCACAGTGGACTGCGACCAGTGCGCCATGGTCACCCAGCACGGAAAGCCCATGTTTACCAAGGTACAGGCCAGGACTAGAGCACACACACACATTGTGCTTCTCAAGTAAACCACGGGATCACAAGGACAGCTTTCATCCAGTACTCTGAGTTGATTTCTCATGTCTTTGAGATTTCTCTATGAGGGAATCTTCTTTTGGCTAGATTGGTCTGGTGAATGCTTTTCTAAACTGCATGTGTATGACACTTCCTTTTTTTCCATATTTTTTATTGTAATTAATAGAAGGGTTACATTATATTCACCAGATAGAAGGTGCATTACTTCACAAACATTGATACCCTTTCTCATGTCTTGGTCCCCATTTTGTGTGACACTTTCTGCATGAAAATCAAATATGCCGTGCCTCAAATCTAACAGGGAGAAAGGTTCAACTGCCTCCTAAATCGTACTGGCTAAAATAGATTTGTTTGTACAACCTGTCTTGTACAACTGCTGCCCATATGTATAGCTTTGTTATTGGAAAGATTAAAGCTAAATTTAAATCTTAAAAGGGGAGCGACTTTATTAACCACAACTTAGTTGTAATTTGCGAGAAATATGAACACTTAAAAATAGATAGGGAGAGCTGGGAGTTTGGCCTCGTGGTAGAGTGCTTGCCTAGTATGCACGAAGACCGGGGGATTGATTCCTCTGTACCACATATATAGAAAAAAGCTGGAAGTGGTGCTGTGGCTCAAGTGGTAGAGCTCTCGTCTTAAGAATAAAAAGTCCAAGGACAGTGCTCAGGCCCTGACTTCAAGCCCCAAAACTGGCAAAAAAAAAAAAATAGGTAGGGAATGAAATTAGGGAATCTGGAAATTAAAGGGCATTTCCCCAAACTCCCAGCAGTTCTGTGACTGGCATGCCAGTCACAGCAACTCAGGAAGTAAGTGTGGCAAAACCAAAAGCTGATTGTAAAAGAGTAAATAAAGAAGACGAGGTCAAGGGAAAGATGTCAATGTTTGGTCTGAATGCAGGGACCAGTGAAGGATGTAAAACAATAAGGAAGATGGAAGGAACAAAGATCCCATCTCATTTTCTATCCATTTCACACCTGTACTCCTTCTCAAGTGCAGAAAACTGAAGAGTAGAACAGTATCTCAAAGACTTTGTTACAACACTGAAGGTCTCACGGTCTATCTCCACATAGAAAAGGAAACGTTAACAATTACGTACCACAGAGTGGAAATATTTTGTATATAAGGTGGTCTAACCAGGCCCTAAAACATCCCAATTTTGCCTTTGATCTGTGAGGTATAGCCCCATTCTTATGAAAGCTCATGTTGATGAATCCCAGCTCATTACATTTGAACTAAGAAGGTGAAACTAGCTTGTGGTATGAATGCCAGCAACTACGTCTCTCAGAAGAAAACACATATGAGAAACCTTTATAGCTGAAATGGGTTGAATTTTCAGATACATTGGTTACTTCAGTGCAAGTAAGAAATAGTTTCTGATTTATTTCATTGATCAGGTGAATGTAGTCTAGCTTTCAGTGTCTAGCCTAGTGTATAAAAACCAAAGGCAAGCCGAGAGCTGGTGGCTCATGTCTGTCATCTTAACTACTCAGGAAGCTGAGACCTGAGATTGCCATTCAAAGCCAGTTCAGGCAGGAAAGTGTGAAACTCTTATTTCCAACGAACTGGTGGAATACTCGCCTTGAGCAAAAAAGCTCAGGGACAGTGCCCAGGTCTCGAGTTCATGCCCCTTGACTGACCAAAACAGAAACCAAAGGCAAAGGAAATAGTTACAAAATACTGAGGCAAACCATCGTATGCTATGGATTCTATGATGTTTTGGCTTGGAGAGTAGACATTTATAATGTGGGACCTACAGAGGGGAGTTATTGGTCTTTTTAACAGTTGAGCAGAGAAGATAGATACCATTCAGAGACAGCGAATGCAGTCATCTGTGCTGAGAAGAGTTTTTCTGTAGAAAAGGAATGGTCACCAAGAAAACAATTTAATTTGTCCATGTCTTACTTCATTCTGGAGATGCAGAGTTCTTCAGAGTCTTCCAATCAGGTGGACACTTAACAGATGAATCGCTAGGGTTGCAAACTCAAATTCTACAAAGAAAGCCTCTTTTGCTGCCTTTCTCCGCCTCTTTCTTATCTGTCTGTCTGTCTGTATGTCTGTCTCTGTCTCTGTCTCTCTCTGTGTCTCTGTCTCTGTCTCTCTCTCTCTCTCTCTCTCTCTCTCTCTCTCTCTCTCTATCTGATTCTGTTTCTCTCTGTCTCTCTCTTGCTCCTCTCCCCCTCTCTCTTTCTTCTCTGTTCTCTCCAGCCCCACCCCCCAATCTTTCTCACTTTAATGTGCTATTTTTAGAAAATTGGAGAGAAACATCCCACCTTATATTTTAAGGGAAAAAAAATCCATGATCATTAAATAAAGCTTTATAATAATGAAGAAGCTATTTCTGACATCTGAAGAAACTAAAAACTTCATTTTAGACTTGCCATTTGATGAATTTACTTATTATTTTCCCTTGTTGGGTCAACACTTTTGGATGCACAGACCTAGTATCTCCTAAAGGTGAATGGTAAACATCCCAGACTTGGTTTAGAACAAAAACAATCTCACCCTCCTGATGAATCCACAAAGTGCGATTTACAATCATGTCAAAAAATATGATTTCCTCTGTTGCGTTCTTTCTTTTCCTGGAACGCGCTGCTCCCAGGTGTTGGTTTGTCCAAAGATCGAAAAGGCCCAGACACTTCCCTGAACACAGCTCATTTGGCCCCAGGCTTCAATTATGGGGGCCACCCCTCTCTTGCTGTACCGTGGCCATAATGAATATTCTAATATCCTGAGGAAGAGTCTCACTTTTTGTAAAATACCGTTTATTTATCTAGAGTTGATTCAGATGCTAATTGTACACCTTCAGTTTAAATACATTTGATAGGTTTCTATCTCCCACACTCTCTCTGTTCCTCTCCCTCTTCTTTTCCTTCTTTGTCTATCCCACTCTTCCTTTTCTCCATCTCCTCCTTTCTATCTTTCTCTTTCTTCTTTCTCTCCTATTTCTTTCTCTCCCCTTTCTCTCTTTTCTCTTTCCTCTTTGTCTCTTCTTCCACTCCTTGTCACTTTCCCCTCTGTATCTTCTCTCTCTCTTTCCTTCCCTTTCTTCTCCCTCCCTCTTCTCTCTTCCTCTTCATCTTTTCCTTCTCTTTCTCTCTCTATCTGCACCCATATCTCTGTCTCTGTCTCCTCCTCTCTCTGCTTGTTCTGTCTCTCTCATACTTCTCTTTATCTCTGATCATTCTTTCCTCTTTATCTCTACTTCTTCCACTTTTTCTCTCCCCCTTTCTTTTCCTCCTCTATTTTTCCCTCTCCTTGTCCTTTTCTTCTTAGTGATTTTTTTTCTCAAATGTTGCTGTGACTTTTTATGTATTTATACTTAAGATAGTTTCCAATTTCTCTCTGGATTTCTCTGTTATGATGGGCTATACAAATCTTAGGGATTTTTATACTACCTATAGAATCTTCTCAATTTTTCCTGTGGTTTTAACTGAAAATGTCTCAGCTTTGTGTAATAAAACACTATGAGTATTTAGTGTAAACAGATGGCTAATAACCTTTTGGTGTCACTACAAAAACGGACTCTGAAGCCAATGCCTATTGTTTTGCTATTAGTACCTGACATTGCTTGGTATATTATGTGTTGGCAGTCTCGCAATGTTCTAATTTAGACTCTCAATAAACTCTCATTCCTCAAACAGCATTTGACCCACTGCTTCTGAGTTGCTTGTATGAAAATTTGGCTAGTGAGTCAAAATCAGCAGCAGCCACAATTAACAACAATATTAAATATTCCTCAAGGGTATAGTGAGAGTTTTACAATTTCCTGATAGTAAGAACGGTTTAGATTAGGGATAGGTATGTGATTAGAATGTTTAAATGCATATGCAAAAGGTCTCTTTCCTTAGTTTTAATTTTAATTAAGTAAAAAACAAGAAAGAGCAAATGTCAATTTTTCACAAAGATCTCTGAGTGTTATTTATGTTTCAGGGTATGAGTGCTGGCAGATGCTGATTGGGACACTTGGAGACATTTTGGAAGTCTACTTTAAGTTTTGTAAACTGAAATAATATTGCTGGAAATTTTATCACCTCTGTAAACACAGGCTAATGTTCTAGTTCTAGTCTCAATTATTTATAAAGATATTTAGTACTTTAAAAAAGTAAATGCACCAACAAGCTTTCCTAAAATGAAAACTCACTTTTATCTTTAACAATTAGTCCTCTGCTTTAGCCTGCATCCTACATTATTCCAGAATTTCATACCTGCTGCTTCTCACCAAATTATAGTGTCAAAGACAATATTGCCTTGCTATGCATTTATATGTGCTTTACCTCTAGGTAAAATAAAGCTTTATGTAGCTGTTAATCTAAAAACACATTTCCATGAATGCTTAGCAAACATAAAGATTAAGAAAATGAAACACTGCCACCTATAAAGCACGTTGTTTTTCCATGGGTATCTATGTGAGAATCATTATATTATACAACAGCATGCATGGACTACTTTACAATTAGTCAAAGAGAGAAAAGAGTTAAAAAGCTACCGGTTAGTTTGAGAAATGTTCTTTTTTAGTTCTCTTGTTCCTGGCCTAGTCTCCAGCTAGCACGTGATCTGCCGATGCCTGCCAGCCTCTTTCTTGTTGATCCTCCAGAGACCATCTGTGCTGGGGGCATTGATTAGAGTGTGTCTGCTGGGATTACATCTTTTCTGTTGCCATGCCAACTAATCAGCTGATTTTGGTTACCACAGAAACAAAATGTCAGAGCTCACAGTACGGTAACATGAATTCAGCACAACAGAAAATGTTTGCTTAATTGGGGACCCTTTTGATTTTGGATTCCACAGGAAAAGCAGCTTTTTTTTTAAAAAAAAAAAGGCAACTTTAGATAAAAGCTATATTAATTGTACTGATTAAGAAGAATGCACAGATTCTTGAGAAGAGAGACGATTTTAATTCTTTATGAGCAGTGCCCATTTTTTCTTACCATTTCCAAACAAAGACTAACTATATTTTTTCATATGTACCCTTATTCCATTTCCTGATTGTTGTACATAAAATAAAACATAACATCTTTGGATTCATAGAACATTCATTATGAGAGAGGAAAGGCTAACTCGAGTCCTGGATGAAGATGTGGTGTTCATTACTTAGGAAAAATTTTGTCTATTCTTTTAATATAAAAAAGTCATTTTTTCCTTAGAAAAGAAAGAAAATCACCCAGGATACTCAATTCATATTTTATTCTGTGGTGTTTATGAAATCCAAGGTTCGTGGCCCTTTTCCATTTTGTAGACCTCTGATAGTTTGACCACAAGAGAGGTCCCTAACTGGTTTGCTATGTCACTGTCAACAAAGACCACAGTGGAGCTCCTCTTGAATGATCTCTCAGAAGGACTGCATACGTACCTGTTCCCTATGAAATGCTATTCCGATAGAAGCAAATGGGAACTTCAACTGCCCTGAGTTGGTGGTTTGTAAACACAAAACAAATAGATTCGAATTTTTTTAACTACTGACATTTGACTGAGCTAATATTTGCTTAAATATTTTAAAAATCATCTCCTCTGAAAAAGAAAACTATCATAAGCCTCCAACTATTCCTGTCCTGCATTGCCAAGACATTTTGCTGTGGATGGCTGGGTATAGCTCTTTCCCTTTTCTGAAAGTTGTCGGTACAGGCAGCATCACCCCTAGGGGAAACTGTGTGCCTTAATCTCCATGCAACTCTTTTCTAAAACCTTGGTAAGTTAATTCTGGTGCTCTGAATTTTCTTAACATAGTCATTTGGAGACACTGAAGCTTCCCCATTTCTGTGTCTCAACCCTCATGACGAAGATGCCAGAAAAGAGGATTCAAAGATGACCCAACATGGGAGTTGGGGAGTGGTGTGCCCATATGTCTGTAATTACCCACAGATTTTGCTAATTGGATCTGAGGTAAAAGTCTTCACCTAGATTATCAATAATTACCTTACAAGGTCTTTGGGATCTGTAATCAAGAAAGATGGCAGGCATACTCCTTTCTTGACTAATACCCTAGCAAATAATTCTGTACTGCCTTTGGGATTGTTTAAAAGAAATCTTTCTTTCCATATTTGAGAATGGAAATCACCTAACCCCATGCTGAAAATTCTCTTGGTACTCAATAAATGGTGGCATTTTATGTTAAATCCCCCAAAAGGAAAGTGATTATCAATATTTCATAAAATATTTGCTATAAACCAACCATTTTCCTGGACTATAGTTTGAAAAATAATCACATCTCTTATTCCATATTAATGAACTAACTTATTTTTACATGTGCTTTTAAAATTTCTTAGAATTTTGCTTATATAGTTCAGTACATTATAGATATATTTTTATAATCCAATTTGCTCTGGCAGAGAAAATGAATGGCATCTAGAAATGTAAGATACTTCTCCTAAACTCATACATCTCAGCACATGAGGAGAAAATAAATCAAGAGCTCTCCTTGTACTCCTTGTTGTATTTCCTTTATCCAAATAGCCATAGTTTACTGTTGTTCTACTTGTACCAGAATTAGTTATCCACATCTTCTCCTTTAATGTGTGTTCGCCACAATTTTACTAAGGGATGTATTTATCCCTATTTTGTTGATAAGGAAGTGGAATTTGACAGATTATTTGGTTTTCCCAAAACTCTAGAAGGGAGTAAAAAAAAATAGAGTCAGGATTTAAATCTAATATAGTGGATGTCAAATCCTTATCCACTTTTATGTAGAATTTCCCAAAGTGAATATGAGCTAATAAACAAGTTGTTGCTGTTTAAATGAGGAACAATATGCTACTGTCACCTTCTATATTTTAGTTAAATAGCCTAGTTGTATATTACTGCTTAATATTTTCTTCCTCTTCAAAGTCATTAGTAGCAAAAAGAATGATAAATAAAGTAGGAACTATGTGCTAAGAAATCTGAATATCAAAAGAAGATAAAAGGTACTACCTTGTCACAGATTATAACAGAAGAGAGTCTGTGAAATATTTTATTAATCATACATTCTTCTTTGAAAGATGAAAGACTGGCCCTTTCTGTGAGCAGAATTTACTGTTGCTGATGTGATAAAATTCAAGTGGTACATTCTCTAATCACACCCCTTTTTTCCATGTTGTCAGTAACTGTTCACAAATGAAACTGTCCTTCAGTTGGGCAACTGTGTAATAATGCACTTACACATAATGCTCTTTTAGCATACTTTCTTCCACAGTAGTCCATCCAAGCTTAGAATAAGAATTCAAGCTCTGATGATGAGAGAATAATCAAAATTAAAGAAAAGTAGAAATCAGGAAAGCAGTATAGTGGTTCCTCAAAAGACTACACATAGAGCTCCCCTATGACCCAGCAATCCCACTACTTGGCATTTACCTAATGGTCCAGAAACAAGGACATACTAAACCCACTAGCACAACGATGTTCATTGCAGCACTATTTACCACAGCAAAGGTATGGAACCAACCCAGATGCCCTCAATAGATGACTGGTATTTATACACAATGGAATTCTATGCTGCTGTCAGAAAGATGGCATTTGTAATGAAATGGAAAGACCTGGAAAAAATCATATTAAGTTAAGTAAGCCAGACCCAAAGGAACATAGGATCAATGGTTTCCCTCATTTGTCATAGTCAGTAGAAACCTTGGGCTCTCCTAGCAGAGATTTACAATAGAGCAAAACCTAGATATATATAAGGCCATATAGTATGATGCTAAATGAAAGGACCTCCAGGATATGGATACAAGAACCACATAATATGTGATTGTTATTCTAATTGTATTATATTGTTTCTCATCTCTTTTGTTATCCCTTGCTTATTCTCATATGATTATAGTATCTTACCTTATTATCTGGTATATTGTATATATGTTTATTTATTTATTTAAAATAGGAAAGGGAAAGGGGGGAAACAAGATGAGGGGAAGGGGTGGGGAAGGGAAACGGGGACAAAAACATGAGGAGTATCAATATGTGTGAAGTAATACACTTTCTATCTGGCGAATATAACTATAACCCTTCTATTAATTACAATAAAATATAAATAAAATAAAGAAAAAAGGAAAGTAGAAATCAAAAGATTAACATTTTGGCCAGTACATACTGGTTTTTTTAGTTTGTTTACACCCAATATCTTTTTCTGATGAGTTTTTGTTTATTTGTTTATTTTTGCCAGACCTAGGGCTTGAACTTGGGGCCTGGGTACTGTCCCTGAGCTCAAGGCTAATACTCTACCACTTGAGCCACAACAACACTGCTGGCTTTTTCTGAGTGATTTATTAGAGATAAGACTCAGGAACTTTCCTTCCTGGGCTGGCTTCACACCACAATCCTTAGATCTCAGCTTCCTGAGAAGTTAGGATTACAGGCATGAGCCACAGCATCTGGCTTTTATTCCCATGTTTTCAGATAGAGAAACTGAGGCTAATAGAGTTTCAGTGGTAAGTAGTTGACTTAGTGATACTTCCTGGCAAATGTCTTGTCCTTTAACCTCACCAGTTATATATCTGATATTTGTCTCTTTTCACTATGGGTAAGCCATTGACATTAATGTCCAAGGACAAGAAGGAACATGATAATCAGTAATTGAAGTAAGTTACAAAAAGTGTCTCTCAGGAACTACATAACCCAAGAGTATAATCTCTGTTGCTTCTAGGTGTGTACAGAAGGCAGGCTGATCTTGGAGTTTACCTTTGATGATCTCATGAGAATAAAAACATGGCACTTTACCATCAGACAATACAGAGAGTTAGTACCAAGAAGCATTCTAGCCATGCATGTAAGTAATTTCCCTTTTTTACCTTCTTTGCCTTTCTTCTTTCTCTTCTCACCTAGTCAGGGTACAGTGGAGGGGAGTTCTGTTCCCTGGTCATCATGTGTTAGGTAACTAGCTCTAAATCTGGAGTTTTGCTCTCAATTATTTTAATTGATAAGCTCTTTTAAACTCTTCTATCCTCAGGTTTAACATATCATGAGACGATCTTTAACACTTTATTGTTATAAATTCCAATTTAGTTTACCTCACTAAGTGGTTTGTACTTCTCTTATATTCCGTGTGCTTCCTGGGTGGATAAACCTTCTGTGTTGAACTGGGAAATCAAATCAAACAAAAAGCTAAAATGGTTTCCATTTGATTAAACCATTTATTATATGACACGTAGGTCTCTTGTGTATTCAGGTCTGGGCAGATAGATGTTGAACCTTCCTAACCCCAGCTCTGGACTTCTGTGGACTATGTGGGGTTCTCTTGATTTCATTCAGCCATAAATTGCCTCAACTTTATTGAGCACTGAACAAGTGGGGAGACTAGACCATCTACTGACGCCCTACCATATAGGGTGTTCTACTGTAGTGTGGCTAAATAATGCTTGGCACACACTCGGTCCTCTGAAGCCCTAGGCTTCTCCTGTATCAGGAAGAGCAAGAGGAACAATATCCTTCCCTCATTGGTTAGCATCTTCCAGTGGTCATTTAAGCTCCTTGTTGTTGGCTACGACTGCTTGATTCCTCAAAGTAGCACCTAGAATTCAATGACAAAACTGGCCTTCATTTTAAAAGTTGACTTGAAATTGATACCCTTGGGCTATTTTCTCCCAGATCGTGTGTGTGTGTGTGTGTGTGTGTGTGTGTGTGTGTGTGTGTGTGTATGTGTGAACTCAATCAATACTTCAACTGTGGGAAAAATGTAGATACAAAAAATAACAAAATTCTATTAGTATAATTTAGAGTCTCATGAGAGCAGACATGAAGACAAAGGTATGTCCCCGTATATAGTGCCAATTTGCTTATGCCAACTAAGGAAGAAAGAACATCAACCAGTGACTCATTTTAAAAGGAAATGTAGACACAATTTTCTCTTGCCAAATATAACATTTTAGGTGGCCCTTGATACTTTACACTCGTGCTAACTTGTGGCTGAGATTTTGGAAAATGTCCTACTAAATCTTATATTCCTGCAGAATGAAAAATGGTGAGGACATTGATTTCTAGCCTTGGTTTAATATTGAGAATTAGAACTTTCTGTTTCTCTCTCCCCACAGATAAATAGATAGATAGATAGATAGATAGATACATACATACATACATACATACATACATACATACATACATACATACATGTGTGTATGTAGTATGTGTGTATTTTATGGCGACTGCAAAATTTTCAGGATAAAACCCTCAACTCACGCTGAAATTAGCATCACTCTTACAGCAGGAAACAGACACATGACTTTGCCAAACTGAAAGTGCCTCAGTTTTGGAGTAAGACCTAGGAGGTCTCCCAGCAAGTTTTGGGGTCTTTGGAGCAGAAAACAAGGGGACAGCGTGTCTCTCAGAGAAAGTACTATCATTTCTCCCTAGAACTGAATGCATATCTCAGGCACTTTGATTTTTGCTAGTCTTGCACAATTGATCCAAAAATGTTCTTGAGTGCTATACGCAAGTGTCTTCAAAATGCAAATTAAACCATCTCCAACAATCTGTCCCTCCAAGAAGCAGTGTCAAGATTGTATTTCTTAGCAGAGAGCACACAGTCTGAGATTTCCCTGAGATCATTATCTCGTTGGACTAAAATGTGATCTTTTTCCTGTTTAGGCACAAGATCCTCAGGTCCTGGATCAACTGTCCAAAAATATCACCAGGATGGGTCTCACAAACTTCACCCTCAACTACCTCAGGGTAAGCTCAAATGAGTGTTTCTGTTTTTTGATTAAAGTTGAAAATCTCTCCAGACTTCTTTGTGCTTTGAATCTGATGTTTAGATGAGGTATTATATGGTCTGAGATGTACGTTATGTGCCTATATGTGTGTGTGTGTGTGTGTGTGTGTGTGTGTGTGTTCAGCAGAGAATGGGGTTTAATTAACAAAGCATCAAACATGAAATTTGTCATGGCTTAGCTTCCTCTGCTCACTGTATGACTTTTAGAATTAATTATTCAAAGGCTAGCAGTGTCCCTGTTTCATAAAATGCTCTGGTGCTACTTGCCTTCTGATTGTCTCGGATTTCTAATATGTAATTGCTGAGCTCACTGCATGAGCCTTTTCCCCGCATACCCATTCCCCATACCATCTCCCTCCAGAAAACATTCAGTGCAGTGCTGAAATGCAGGCATTTCTTCTTAGAGATGTACTGAGTTATGTAGAATATGTTTTCCTGGCTCGACAAAAAATTCCTTGCTCATTCAATGCTCAGAGCTTCTATACTTACCGATGGTCTCACAGATCATATGAATTTTGGAGCTGGAATTGCACTGGTTAAGTTTCATGATATTCTAGCATCCTTAAGCCAGCAGGAACTGTGTTCCACAGGCCTTTGCCTCTGTAGTGTTGAGTTCTTTCATTAGACAGCATTTCACCTCTCCAGGGACTCAACTCCATTGCAGATTTTATATTCTTGCTTCTTCAGGGTACTCCGAGTTTGTAACTTTGGTTTTCGTGTTCACTCTCCTCTACTTTGGTTGAAAGGCTGAAATATTGTTATCCAGGCTTATTCTTCTGTCAATTAATAATTGCTTTGAAAGATTCTTCTAAGTCACTCACACATTTGTAGATACAAAGATGAAAACCACACTACCTGTCATCAAGAAGTCCCCTCGTGTGAGGGAAGAAAATATACAGATAGCGGTAAAGGAACCTGAGAAGTTTCTAGAAGCAGCAAACAAAGGTACCACAGGAAAGTCTTATCAGAGAAAGCTTCATGGAGAAGGTGATACCTGGTTGTGGTGCGAAAGAATGAATGAAACAGACAAGATGGGAGAGACACGAAGGATAATTCCAGAAGTGGGGAAATAGAGTGTAGTGGGGCGGTGGAATTGTGAGCAGTCTGATTGTGCTGAGACATAAGGTCTGGAAGGATGGAAGTGAGTCAGCTGGGAGACAGGTCAGCCTGGTCCAAAGTGTTCTGGGGTAAGGAGGAAGGAACCTCTGACAGAATAGAAGGAAAAGGTCTGTCTGCTGGACAGATATCCTTGAGCCAAATCCAGATTCAGCAATTCTTTGCATCACCACTGCCATTTTTATGGCTTCCGCCCACTGAACAGCCTGTCTCTGCTCAGAGAGAAATCGAGTGTTTCCCTGGGTGTGAGTGGCCGCCGGAGTTCCTGGGACTGTTGTCCTTTCACAGCTCAGGGCTGTGCTTTTAGAACTGACCCCTGCTATGGAGGGAAAGGCAGGCTGGGCAGGCAGGCAGCGTGTGTAAGGAATCCCCATGGTTGCTCTATTATGTCAGGGACTGGATGAAGCCTCTGATACCCAGGAAGTGATCTTGATCTCAGGAAGAAGTCAAGAGAGATGACACACTTCGAGCAACAGCACCTCACATGGCCACAGGACACTTGATCATGGTCAAGAAGAATCTCAAACTCCTTGACCCAAACTAAAGCACACCAGCTTCCATAGTGAAAAAATGACCAGAATAATAGGAAAAATGATAGACAAAAGTTTATTTCTTTGGTATCAAACAGATTTAATATGTCCCTGGTAGTCTAATCACCTGGAAATTTTCAAGAGAGCTGACAGTCAGTAAGTACATTCAGCAATAAAAATTGTCTTCGAGTCTGGAGCATCCTCTGTGTCTGAGGAACTGGGCCTATGAAAGGCCTCAAGCCTCAGTTACACACGTAGTCTTATTTGGACAGCTAATGAGAAGATTATATAACCACTCCCAACAGCAGTGGTCAGACCCAGATGTTAGCAAGTCTATGGCCTCTCTCGGAATAGAAAAAAAAAAAATATTGAAACTGGATATATCCTGCCTTGCTACAGATATCTGCAATTTCTACAGGCACGGTGTATTGCAGGTAATAAAATTAAGCAGTGTGGAAAGTAAGCAATTATAGGCATCCAGCTTCTTCAAAACAAGTTCATTTATTCTCAAGAAATTCAGAGCCATTCTCACAGTCAGGAATTGCGCACAGCTCACCGGCATGGCTCTTGTCATTGAAGGAAGGAATGCTCACACATTTTATGGGGCTCTAGTGACCTGGCATTTTTGAGGTGACAAGAACACTTTTCACTGTTTGAGTTGTCCAGCCACCTGCCAGTCCCTTCCCTCACTTGTCAGCACAGCAAAGCTCCAGGTGTGCCAGGCTCAGGGGGGTGGAGGTGGCTGATTCACTGGTTCTGCAGAGATGTGGCTGGAGTTCTCAACCCAACAGGAATGGCTGTCCAGGGGCATTCTCACTGTCTCTGGAGGCTGGCCAGTCACCTCTGGGCATCTGACTTATGCTAATTAAGTCCCTTAGTAAATAACCAGGAAGTTCTCAAGGCTGAGGCTGAAAACAGCATTGAGGAATGAAGTCGTCACCTCATGGCTGGTCCATTTCACAAGCTATTCTCCATCTGCTGGTGGAGAATTGTCTCTTGCAGGGGCCATGGCACCTCTCAGGCATCTGCCTGCTCTTCTGATGGAACTAGATGTCTGCAACAGGGAGAAGGGGCTGGGAATGGGTGCATGTGTCCTGTCATGTTTCCCCAGCACTTCATAAGTGAATCTAGCCCAGGGACCATGAGATGGCAGAGGACGGTATGACAGACTTGGTATCAGGCCCCTGCTCTAGAGAGAAGGGACTGCCTAGAACATGGGAAATAAAAACAAATGATGGGTGAGAAAGCAGTCCCAGATGCAGTGCTAACTAAACACAACAATGGCTAACACTCTGGAGCAATGACAATAGACTTGGCACTGCCAGCAGGAAGTACCAAGGAGTCTCTTTTCTCCTCTCCCTCTCCCTTCCTCTTCTCTTCCCTTCTTCCTCTCTCTGTCTCTCTCCCTCTTAGTAAATGTCTCTGGAATGCATGATTGGTAGATGGTTCTGTGAACGGAAGACTTGATTTATTTTCAAAGTCATTCCTGGAACTTCATGAAATCTAAACACAAAGGCAGTTAATAGGAATGTCAGATGAGGCTCTGGGTTAATTTAGATTGGAAAGTTTCCCCTCGAATACTGAGAATCACCAATGTCAACATATTATCCTAGTTACCATTTCTATTCATTCTTAGTAAGTACTCGATTTTTACTCTGAATGCCAGTGTACTCTTTACTTTGTTAGAAATGCATCCTTTCAAGCCTTTTTTTTTCCTTATTTGGGGGGAGGGGGTGAGGTGATGTTACAGTTACATTTGTCAGGTAGTGGGTACATTATTTCTTGAACATGCTTTCTTCCCACTTTCCCTCCCCCAACCCTCCCAATCATCTTCCCATTTTCAAATTCCTTTCCAGACTTGAGGTCAAATTTATTAATGGATAATTATTTTTGTCTGTGTTCCTTTGGACTGATTTTCTTTTGTTTGCTTTCCCTTTTTCAATGTTATTGTAAGGGTGTGATGAAGTTACATAAGTAATGATTACATTTCTTGTTACTCCTTCCCTCCTTTTCTCTCACTTCCCCTTACCCCGCCCCCTCCCTCAAGTTGTAAAGTTCATTTCCAACAGAGTGTCTTGTGACTATTGCTGTTGCATTGGGTCACCTTTGTCCTTCGTCTCATCATTGGGTTATAGATGCTGTGGGAACTTGTTCAGCTTTACATATAAAGTGACTTAAAACATCGTATTATCCTGAATAAAACATCATATTATCCTCAATCAAAGATACTTTCTTCATGTATTCTCTTACTCTTTATCTAAGCAGAAATTATGCATCTGAATAGATGCATAATGCAATCAAGTTAGATATATATATACATATATGTATGTATGTATGTATGTATATGATTTTTTAATGTTATTTGGTAAATACTTCCATGTTTCCACATAGTCATTATCTTAACCATTTCTAATAGCTTCAAATATTCCTGTGTGGCACTATGATAATGATTACTTGGCCATTTCTCTAATGTTGAGAGTTGAAGTCATCTTGAAATGGTTGCCATTACTAATGCCTCTCCTCTAAACATCTTCACCGTGCCCTCTTCTTAACAGTATTTCCTGAGAATAGAGAACTAGACAATAGAGGCAGTGTGGAAATAATAAATGTGTTAGAGATATTTAAGTATAATTCCTAACTCTTCTATAGGACCTTGAACAAGTTGTTTAAATTCTCACTTTCTCTACTAAAACTTGGGAAGAATTATATATCTCACAAGGTCAGCATGTGAATTAGATAAATTGTACTTTGTAAGAATCTGGCACAAAGAAGGAGCAGAATAAACTACAAGTTTCCTTTGTTACTGTCTCAGACAGGGTGGTGAATCTGGATTCAATTTATGTTGATGCCATTTTTTTTACCAGAAAATTGAATTTTTTAATTTGGCTTAGTTTCTATAGCAATATAAAAACACAACTCTGGGTTGTCTGATAGGACTTCCATCAGCAAGTAGCTTTGTCTCCTCCTTGAATCTAAGCAACGTCATTATTTGATTAGCAGAAATTGCTTAAATTATTGATCAGGACATTAAGAAACTCTCTGCCTCTGAAAACTCACTTATAAATCAGCCATCATGCCATAATGGTGTCCCAAGTGCTCTATAGAGAAGACATAGAAACTCCAGGCCAGAGTCCCAGCTGAACTCCAGGCACTCTCCAGTGACAATTTGTTAGCTATTGTAGGACGCCACCTTGGAAATGAGTTTCTCAGTCAGATTAGTCTATCTGCACGTGAAACAAAGACAACAGTTTGAACTATGCCCTGCCCATATTGCAAACTAACAAGAGCTCCAGTCTGTCCTCTGTTGCTGTTAACAGAATGCAAGAGATGAGCTGGAAAGCCCAATACCAGTGCACCATTATGGTCCAGGTCTTTTTTTGTTGCATTGTAAAGGGGCACAGAGCATCATACAGTGAGAGAACGGTACAAAGTGCATGATCACCATCTCAAATTCAGCATAAAAAATATGCAAATAAAGGTTAAAAATAAAAAGAGCACAGCTTGATTCTAAGTCTTATCAGAAATTTGAGTCTCTTCAGAAACATAGGCACTGCTATAATGTCTCTTTTGATTCTTTACCACGTTTTGGATAATTATACTTTATGTTTTAATGACATGACACTGATGAACTGGTGTGTGCATTCACCTTCGTCTATTTAAATTTTAGACTTTTTCCATTTGTTGGTCTTCAAGATTGAAGACTAGTTGAAAACCTGAAATTGAAAAAGTTGCTTTTGCAATTCATTATACTAATACAATACGTATCATGTGAGCTATAAGGCTTACAGATTCTTTAATCTATAGGAATAACACAACTTGGCATTTTTCCAGGCATTTATTGCCCTATGACATAGGAATCAAAAATTAGGGTGATCTTTTTATATCACTTATTGCTATCATTTGACTCTATTCATGTATTGGCAATTTATTCCTCAAACTCATGTGTTTATGGTGAATGGAGGGACTTTTGGAGGTAAATTAGGGTTGGATAGAATTGTTCTATGGGCTCTCATTTTTTATATAATACTGATCCAGTCCCTTCATTTCTCAGTCCTCCTTTCATTTCTGGCTAGCTCAGGAGAGTCCCATTTTCTGCACGTGTGAATGATGACACCCCTTGTGGAGGTGAGCGCTGGTTACCTGGGGAGGCTCCAGTGGCTTCCCAAGAAGCTGGAAATAGAGCTGCTGTAACTCTAGTGGTAGAACACTAGCCTAAAGGGGAGTGGGATTCAATTACAGTGCCTAGCCCCCTAGTACAAGCCCCAAAACCGGAGCACAGGTACACACACACACACACACACACACACACACACACACACACACACTGTAATGCATGTGGTAAATATGCGTCAATGCACTTGTCATCGTCTATCAGTCATGACCTTGAATTCTGTGTTGAGGTCCTCAAATCATATGAAAGAACAGAAATAAAAATGAAAGGACTGATTTATAATGTGGAGGGGAACAGGCATCAGGTCATGCGTCATATATTGGCACCCCTATCCAGTCCAATTATTATTGCCAACATGAGATCCTTTCCCGAGGTATTTTCAGTGCTAACCTCGGGCTTTTTGTTGTTGCTGTTATTTAACAAATAAGGCCAACTCTGCAAAGAACCAGTGTCAACTGGGCATGAAAACATTTGAGGTTTGCAGTCATGTTTTGGGTTGTTTTTTTTTTTTAATCGTGTACCTTAATTTCCCGAGTGAATTAAGATTTTTGTTGTTGTTATTGTAATGCCTTAAAGAACATTGGTCCCTGCATGTCGCTTCCATGACAGAAATGGGAGTGCAGTCCAAGGCTGGAAGAACTGGGCAATTAACTTTGGAAAATGACCCCCAACAGAAGGACACGAAGTGGTCTCCAGGAGATGGAGTGCGGCTGCAGTCAGCATTTGGACTCATGCCGAGGTTTTTCTTGTTTCTTCTTTTTGTGAGGCTTTGACTTGCAGCCAGATATTTTCTTGTGATCTTATGGCAGAGATGGGATTGCAGTCCAACCCATTTACGACCTCATGCCAACACAAGCCTGAGGACCAAACAGGAGCCTCTCTCTGCTCAGAGACTCCAGTGAAGCACCGCTAGTGGCCTCTGGGTTGGACGAGAATGTAAGCGCACCATTCCCCCATCACGCATTCAAACTGGTCAACAACAAAGCCCAGGTGAAGTTCTGGGGAGGCAAAAGCCACACCAGCAAATCTGCACCTTGTGCAGTGCCCAGCATATTATAGAACCTACAAAAAATCAACTGACAGCCAAGGGGCGCCATGCAGAGTGAGTCAGGGTGACCGCAAGCTGACAAACTTTGGTTACTGGGCATCCAGAAAGTGATAGTGAGACCTTGAAAACTGAGATTGTCAGGACACACACCTACCTGCACGACCTGTTCACTCACCTGGCTGATGGAGGCAAACACAACTCCATGGGGAACAGCCACTGCCCACAGGTCAGGGACAAGAAGAACTCACGTCACAGGCAATTTGGCAGCCCTGGCACATGATTCAGACACCAGCTCTGCCTTCTCCAAGGTTCCTCAGGTAACAATGATGATGACCCCATTAGCTATGGAGGAACGAGATGGATGTTCGTATCTCCATTTTCTAGCACTCAAGGTCACTAATGCAGTCCAGACTGCAGTGCTTGTCAGGGCATGGGTAACAGAGCCTCTCTCCACGGTGCCACCAGGACTGGGCACTGATAGGGACACCAGACAAAGACAGGGCTTTAGAGAGCATGATGGAGTGAATCTCTAAACTATCTATTGCTCTCTGACTTTCCTCCTCCTCCTCCTCCTCCTCCTCCTCCTCCTCCTCCTCCTCCTCCTCCTCCTTCTCTTCCTCCTGTTCGTCCTGCTTCTCCTAAGTCATCCTTCTCTTTCTCCTCCTCTTCCTCCTCCTTCTCCTAGCCCTCATCTTCACTTCTCCCTTTTCTTTCTCCTCCTTCTCTTCCCATTCCTCCCTCTCTTATTCTCCTGCTCTTCCTCCTCCTCCTCTCCCTCCTCCACTTCTTCCTCCCCCTCCTCCTCCCAGAAAATCCCCATCTGAGAATGCTTTGGGCACTCCAGGAGCACTCCAAACAGAATGATTAAAACTTGGAACACCCGAAGGGCACTTTTAATTGCATTTGAAGATAAAAAGCAGGACGTGTAAGCATATGACAAGGGAATCAGAGTACTTCACTCTTAAAGAAGTGAAACAACCATGATATACACATATTGTAGTACCTAGAAAACTCATTTGAAAAGGCAGAGCTCCGGCCACACACATTTCCCCTGCTCCCAGGGGTATTTCCTGCTCACATGTACTGTATGGTCTCTAAGCTAGAGGATTCACATTTTAATTTGTATACATCTGAACTCATGCAAATCATGCATGTAACCTCCTTTTTAAAATAACCTTAACTATCATAGGACTGCAAGTCTACCCCAAGAAGGCACCCAACTCTTTCCTCTTCACTCCAGCTTGTGGAACCAGAGAGAGATAAAGTGATCCTTTCTCCTTCAGCACTGATGTAGATCACCATAGAAATTGGACAATGGCTGATTTCAGTTCTACAAACTGGTGAAGGAGGGTTTTCTTTCTTTCTCTCCCAGTAGCACCTCTAGAGCATACAAAGGCATAATCTAGAGAAATTTATAGCCATTTACCATATTCCTTAACAGTATTCATTATCATCACATACATTTATTTATATGTATATATATATTAATTATACTTATAATATAAATATATACACAAACCAACTATTATATATATCTCAACAATAAGAAACAGATATTATTAAGAGGAATAGACAACATGCATCCTAGAAGGCATATTTATGTAAGGCAGAGACAACTTCAGCCAGGACTTCAAATTCAATAAATCGAGAAGCTTTTTTCAAAGAGAAATTCATTTAATCTAGGCCCATGAATGACACTATAAATATCCAATGGCCCTTGGCAGGGAAAGGTTGCTCACCTCTGCCACACAAACACAGGCATACTGACACATGCAGCCAGTGGTAATATACTATGCTAAGTTGAATATATTGAATTTATGGCATTCTTCATTAAAAAAACACACATTTATGTATATTAGAGACACAGACAGAAAAAGAGATATAACTGAATATATATATAGAGATAGATAGATAGATCATTGAATATATATAGAGATACACTATAATTGAATACTTTTATGGATGTATGTTTAGATCATTTCTAATTCCTTCCTACTTCTACCAACCATTTGCAAATTTTTAAATTTTTATTTTACACAGAAGAGCAATCATTATAAGGTTGATAGATATTGACCAGTTGTGCAACATAAAGGGTATATCAAATTTCTTCTTCTCCTGCAGCGTATGAAAATGCCTTTTGTCTACTCCTTTCAACAATTAAGGGTTACCATTTTTATAGGCAAAATACAATGCCTTATTTTTATTCTAATATATATTTATGTATATATATATATATCTTATTACAAAAGCGATTCCTTCTCTTCTCTAATACTTAAGAATCATTTATGCCAAGCGCAGTGGCTTACTCCTGTAATCCTAGCTACTCAAGAGACTGAGATCTGAGGATCAAGGTTCAAAGCCAGCCCAGGCACAAAGTGAACTGAGACTTATCTCCAATTAACCTCTAGAAAATGGGAAATGGGGCTTGACTCAAGAGAAGGCCAGTAGCCTTGAGCTGAAAAGCTCAGGGACAGCACCCCAGCTGAGTTCAAGCCCCATGACCCAAAAAATAAAATCATTTATGTGTCTTGTGAATTCTTTCTTTAGATACTTGGTCCATTTTTTTATTGGGTTGGGTTTTTTTTCTTACGTGTATGAAGGGCTTTAAGAAGCAAACATCTTGTGCTATAAATAACACTACAAGTTGGTAGAGTTGTTTTACTCTGCTATCCAGTGAATATTCGTTGTTTATATTTGTGTATATTTGTGTTAAATGAAGCAGTATTTCCCCTATGGCTGTTGTTTTATGTTTTGTATTTTTAATAGCCCTCTTTGAGCTAATGATAATAAAATATACTATTCTTTTGTGTCTTCTAATGCCACTTTTAAAATTGGAGAGTTTCTTTTATATTCAAGTAATTGATCTTCCTGGAATTTTGAGTTATTAAATATGAGGAAACTATTTAGTTATTCAGTTATTACCCACATACCATTTATTGATTAATATGTATTGTTCTCACTGATTGAAAATACTACTTTTAGCATATTTAAATTGCCTAAGTATTTGAGCCCATTTCTGTCCTTCATTTCTTACCCTGTTAATTTGCCTTTATATTTTTCATCTGACACATCACTTTTTAATCTGTCACTTTTTAATATTCTTTTGTATCCAGTAGAGTTGGTATAATCTCATTACTCTTTTTGGATTCTTAAAAATTGTTGTTCTTCGAAACTATTTAAAATATTTTAATAGTTTTTTTGTTTATTTGACCCTCTGATGTTCCACCTGAATTATTACATTATTTGGAAATGATGACTTTTACAAAGTCATTTTTAATCTCTGGATTCTCTTGGTTTCTTTGTCTACTTATATTTGCTATTGACATCAGAAGTATATTAAATAACAGGGTTATTAACACCCATATCTTATGTCTTATTTTAATACACTTGCTCCTAGATATTTTTTCATTAAGCAGGATGATGGCTTCTGATTTGAGATCGATATATTTCTCATGCAAAGGTAATGTTTAGCCTTATTCTATTAAGAGCTCTTTGGAATTTTTAAAATACGAAAGTTGGGTTTTATTAAGTACATTTCCCAAAGATTTTTTTCCTTTTATGATTAAATGCAGGGCCGGGAGTTTGGCCTAGTGGTAGAGTGCTTGCCTAGCATGCACAAAGGCCTGGGTTTGATTCCTTGGTACCACATACATACAAAAAAGCCAGAGTGGTGCTGAGGCTCAAGTGGTAGAGAAAGTCCAAGGACAGTACTCAGGCCTGGAGCTCAAGCCCAGGACTGGCAAAAAAAAAAAAAAAGATTAAATGCATTAAAAGAACAATTCACACTTTTATGCCGCAACTGATATCCAAAGTGTATCTTAATATCTTCACATATATCAATTTATATAATTCTTGGCAAATTAGCATTAGTTAATCATTACTATGGTCACTCTAAAGTTAAGAAACACATGGTCACTAAGGTTAAGTAATTTGGACAACATCAAATAGTCCATAATTAACAGAGCTGAGATTTGAACTCAGGGTGATTTCCTTATGTGTAAATACTATGCAAAGGTTCATCTTGGTAGGTTTCTTGAAAACAACTGTAATTTTTGTTCTTGAAATAGATCTCAATATGTAGCCTCCTGTTGTTGGTTATATTCGATGTTGCTTACCATTTCTACAGCGGTATTAGTAGGAAAACTTTAGATGATGACTGACTTACTAGTATTCCAGACGAAGGAACATTTTAGAAACATTCTTTTCTAGAAAAATTTGAATTACCATTAAAGTTATCTACAAATTCCCCTGTGAACTCATCTGGTTCCGAGACATTTTTTTTCTTTTCTTGCTTTCGTTCATTCACTGGCATTCTACAACCCGAACTACACCTCCAACCCCAGGATTTTTTAAGAGGTGGGTGATGGTTGAATCCAGGGAGACGCCAGGTTCTTCTGTTTGTTATTTAGATGTTAGATTAAGATGTGGGAGAGGTATTTGAGACATTCAGATTTATCCCCAAAAGTGTTTAGATATAATCTGGTGACTTTTTGAGTACCCAATAATTAAAATTTTAAAGATCACTGTGAAGTATCAAGGCCCGGACAAAGGAAAATGGAGAGCCAAGAACCCAGCCACAATGCTGCCTTAGTGTTAACATTAACCCTTGGACAATGCCTGTAGTTGACTATTGTGTTTTGCTACCTATTGGGAATTCTTTTTTTTTTTTTTTTGCCAGTCCTGGGGCTTGAACTCAGGACCTGAGCATTGTCCCTAAGTCTCTCTGTGCTCAAGGGCAGTGCTTTACCGCTTGAGCCACACCACCACTTCAGGCTTTTTTGTGTGTGAGGAATCTTACCTAAGACTTCATGTATGGTAGGCAACCACTTTACCACTAAGCCACATTCCCAGCCCCTGCCGGTAATTCTTGATGTCAGGACCTTTGTGGGTCTAATTTTGGCATCTGTGAATAGTGTGGGCATTCTCCAAAATGGTGGCCCTGACTTGGAGTTTCTAAATACCAGATACTTGGTGTCTAGGATGTGGTCCAAAGTGAATCAATTGCTTTTCAGTCTTTTCTACTATGCAGTTTTATAACTGAGTAGATTTTTTTTTGTCAGTCCTGGGCTTGAGGTCAGGGCCTGAGCACTGTCTTTGGGGTTTCTCAAGGCTAGAGCTCTACCACTTGAGCCTCAGCACCACTTCCAGCTTTTTATCTATGTATGTGGTACCCAGGAATTGAACCCGAGTCTTCATGCATGCTAGGCAAGCACTCTACTACTAGGCCACACTCCAGCCATGAGTAGATGTTTTTAATTGCACTGTGGTTTACAATTTGATCCATAAATCCATAAAGCCTCTTGATATATGGCCTATATTATTTTAGGATAAAATTAAAAATTTCCAAGGGCCAAAGGCATATCGAAAAATCAGTGTATAGCCCAAAGGAGGTTTTGCCTGAAAATTCTTCAGTTTGGGGGAGTATTTTCACAAATGACTTTCTGGAATAATTTTTGGAAATAATAGTGTTAATACATAGTGTTAGAGTTGAAAAACCCATTAAATACAAATGAACCTAGGTTTTCTGACCATAGAATATTCCTTAGGGAAGGGGGGAAAACCAAGACGGGTGGGGAGTGTGGGGGGGAGGGAAATGGGTACCAAGACATGTGAAAGGGTATCAATGTATGTGAATTAATGCACCTTCTATCTGGCAAATATCATGTAACCCTTTTACTAATTACAATAAAAAAAATTAAAAAAAAGAATATTCCTTAGAAGTCTGAAATATGCCTCCCTACAACTTGAGGCTAAAGAATGTTACATTTTTATTTGAGTGATCAGGAGGCATTGGATTTATAAATTGACATGCTGAATTTAAGAGTCTCATAGACTGGCTTCAGAATACACAACTGTAAGAGTTAGTGAGGAGACTGACTCATGTAAATAAAAGAACCAATAACTGTATTTACATAGAGTTGATTCACTTAGATTTTTCCTTATTAGAGGCCTTTCACCCTTTTGGAAATCATTATTTCCTTGTTAATTTCCCAGTGGCTTTAAGGCAATTTCTGGCTGTGGCAATGACTATGAGAATAAACAGTCTTTATTGTTCTTGGTTTTATGATGAAGAAAAATACTTTTGATTTACTTAAAGTGCTGGTTATTAGAGGAAGTCCAAGGAATAGTCATTAGCTTTGATGATACTGACATAATCTATTATTGAGCACCTGTTATAGAAAGCCTGAAGACTGCAGAAATAAAGATGGGTTGTTTGTTCTCACCAAGCTTGGCAATAATGAGGAAAACAACTGAACACTTACTATGTGCCGGGTACTTAGTAGTCCTCACTGGATATCATACATGGTGTTCCATACTAGAAATACAGCAGTGCTCTTACTCTTGGATATTTATTTGCAGGTATACAGATAATTACCACATATTTTCGCACACATGTGTGGAAAATGTCAATCTAAAGAAAAGAACAAAATTACCCAAGTGACCATAACCAAGAAACTGACCTCGAGAGTCTAGGAGAGATTTCAGAAGGCTTCTGTGGAAAAGATTTTAATAGACTTGAAGCTGAAAGATGAATCATTTTAAGGAGAGGCGAATGCAGAGGAGGTGAGGGGAAATACACACTAGCAGAACAATCCTGATGAATTCACATAGCAGGGAAAAGGACAGTAGTAGAGTGTGGAGGGAGGGAAGCTGATGGGAGATAAAGCAGAGAGGATGAGTGGCTGGTGGCAGATACGTGGGAGCCACATTTCAGAACAACTTGACAAACAAGGCAGAGGCTGCCTCTGCATCAGGAATGTTAAAAAAAGAGAGAAATCTTAGCAACTGTGCAGTCCTGGTGGAAAGCAAAGCAGAAATATCATTCTGTGTGTCAGTTCCTCATCTGTAAAATGATTTTAAAATGTACCTTGTTTCAAGTTACTGGACACATGAAATCTGACAACAAAAGATCCCTCCATGGCTAGCTAACTCCTGCTTTGTAGTGGTTTTCTGGAATGCAGAGGTTTCTGATCCTGTTTGGTCTGACTGCCATGGTGACACGTCTTCAGTACCCCGATCAGACGTCCACCCAATCCGAGCCAGTTCTCTCATCTCAGCCTGGTGATAATGAGCAGTCTGTGGATTCTGTTTTAGACCTGCCTTCCCACCCTACTCCCCCAACTTTGGCTTGTTTTTCTGTCATCCAAGTCAGGACATATGGAAAGGCAACACCTGAGGAAATGCTATGGAGCTGCAGACAGAGTTGTCAGCATGGTATGCAGCTTTGCTGTCCCTGAGGTGGGAACTGCTGCTTGACTTGCTTATAAATGTCTATGTCCAAAAATAATATAAGCCTCTTGTATCTACATGCACTGCACAGTATAGAGTGCAACACTGACCTCTTCGAGACTTGAATTTTTTCCTCAGAACTGGTTTTCAGGTTTATTCACGTTAAGCTATTTCCTCTCTCTCTCTCTCTGCAGATCTTGGAGCACAGCCCTTGAGCTTTTCTGTTCAAAGCTAGTGCTCTACCGTTTGAGCTACAGCTCCACTTCTGCTTTTTTAGTGGTGGTGTGGGGGAGATGGAGCGAGTATTGGTGGTTCATTGGAGATGAGTCTGAAGGACTTCCTAACCAGGCTGGCTTTGAACCACAATTCTTAGATCTCAGCCTTCTGAGTAGCTAGTGTTACAGGTGTAAGCCATCAGTAGCTGGCCCACTTGGGGATGTTTAATTAGAGGTAAGAGTCTCATAGACTCTGTGATGAGTCTCAGAGACATTTTGTGATTGTTCTTGACTTTAGACCGAAGTCCTCAGATCTCAGCCTTGTGAGGAGATAGGATTACAAGTCTAAGGCACCAGTGCCTGGCTCATTCATGTCTCTTAACTGCTAGAAGAGGTTGAATTATAGGAATATGGCATAATTTATAAATTTTTTCTCATCGACGGTCATTTCTGTAGAGATTTGGGGAGTTGTAAGCAGTAATTTGCTGTTAGTACAAACTATACTTCTTTGACCGTCCTTGTACAAATGTTTGTTTATATGAACAAAGTTTTACAAAGGCATATACTCAGGGGTAAAATTGTGGGCAAAATGCATGTATATCCACTGTGTTGTTTTCCAAAAAGACACTTGCAAATTTATTTCTCACTGGAAATTTCATCTTTCTTAGTACAGTTAGTTTTGAACTTTTCACCGATCTTATTAGTCTGAATTTTTTCATTCTTAATTTTCTTCTTTTTTTTTTCTTCTTACTTCAGTGGTCCCTTTTCTTCTAGCATTTTGATAGGATTTACCAATGTAATAAAGGAAAATCTTTGGAAATACAAATCCTAACTTCCAGGTACAGGACACTCCCCCAGTGTGCTCATGAAATAACCTTTGCTTAATAAATGGTTCCAGCTTAGGATCTGAGAATACAATGAATAAAACATAATCCTTACTACTCAGAAACTCAAGGTTCTGAGAAGGCAGACATTCAAATCAAATAAGATGAGATAATTAACACACTGCTGATTTATTAAGGATACAAAAGGAACTTACAGAAAAAGGGAGATTAATTCTATTAGAAGCTTAAGGCAGACTTTCTGTAGAAAGGGATATCCCAATAGAGTTCAAGGTAATAGAAATAAATAACCATAATCATCTAAATGAAATGTTACTATCCTGTCATACAGGTAAGTTCCGGTGAGTATCTAAATTTCTTGGGTAATTAGTAAGCCAAAGTAAGGACAGAATTGAGTCTAGGTCTTTGCTCCAAAATCAATACGCCGAAAAGGTTACCACAATGTTTAAGAAATCCTAAAGTCTCAACTAGATTCTGGAAGGTCTGATATGAGTATTTCCTAGCACATGTAACTCACCCATGCATCTAGTTTAACTCACTTAACTATCTGAACTTTCAGTTGACCGCAGTACTTTTTGTTGAGCTATTAAATTTTTATTTGACTGCCTTTTAGCATGACATTTTGTGATTATTGCCAAGAAAAAAAATCACCATATTAACCAGAGTCTACCATATTCCTACTTGTAGTGTAGCTTCATGCCATGTGTTTTATGAAAAAGTAATTATTCTAATCCTTTCCAGGAGCAAGTGGTTCTGGAGACATTGAAAGACTCACAACACACAACACAAAACTGCCCTGGTCTGGCTAAGTCTGAGCAGGAAGACTCTGCCTGTTGTATTTAGAAGAGACAGAACATAGATATGGATGGAAACAGGAAGACCAGTTAGGAGGATGATAAAAAAAATCTAGATTAAAAAAATGACAGGATGGCCGGCAATTTGGCCTAGTGGTAAGAGTGTTTGCCTAGCATGCATGAAGACCAGGGTTTGATTCCTCTGTACCACATATATAGAAAAAAGCTGGAAGTGATACAGTGGTAGAGTTCTGGCCTTGAGAAAGTCCAAACACAGTGCTCAGGCCCCTCAGCTTATATTAAAGCTGAGGAAACTTGTTCTACTTAGAACAATGAATGAAGCTTAGAGACCAATAGATGCAAGTTCTGGGGTTCTGGTTCCCCTGCAGCTTGCTGCTGTCTCTGTAATGAGCATGAAGCTTGGTGGTAGAAGGAGTTCTTGAACAGAGATGTCAACCCTGAGGCTCCAGCACCAGCAGCTAACACAGCAGAGATTCCCTCTCTGAGGGAATCTAGACAGCCAGATGGATTCTCCGGCTATCCCAAGCCAGGTGCTAAAGGTCTGAAGTGTAGAGAGAATGCCATGTTATGAAATCAGAGGAGTCATATATAAAAGGCAAACAAGAGGTCTTTTATATCTGTTTTTTAAAGCAACTATTTATTACTACACACTGGCAAATTAAAGCAATAGAAATTGATTTATTCCCTTGCAGGATAAAAGCCCATAGTCACAAAAGGCTATCTCGAAATGTCTCGCCTTTGGTGGTTCATGTATTCCTCAGATAGTAAAAGTCTCATTCCAGTCTTGCTGTCTTGCGTGTGTCTAGGTGCCCTTTACTTTTCTTATTACAATATCTAGCATTGCATTTTAGCTCCACCCTCAGTGCCAGTGTTTTGCCATGCTTATGCTTGCAAAGCACCTTGTTTTCAAATAAAGTCCTTTGCATTTATAGTCCCAAAGGTTAGGAATTGGAAATGTCATTTGGGAAGACATTATTCAGCTACCTCAGTCAACAAGTTTGTGTTAGGAATGGAGCTAGAGACAAATGGTGGAGAAGTCTAGTGCTGGAGAAATGAATGAGGACTCCACAGAGGAGACCAAAGAGAAGCTGCCACAGAGAGGAAGAGGGAACTGGGAGAGAGAGCTAAGAGCTGCAGAAGAAGCAAATAGAAAGGTCATGCCATCCATGGCAAATACTACACTATGAGCAGAGCTATTTAGGGTGACCTGGGCCAGAATGTGTGTGTGTGTGTGTGTGTGTGTGTGTGTGTGTGTGTGTGTGTGTGTGTGTGTGTGTGTACATGTGTGCACACACGCATGCTGGTTCGGGGGCTTGAAATCATGGCTTTGCACTCTCCCTTGGCTTTTTCTCTCAAGGGTGTTTCTACCACTTGAACCACACCTTCACTTCTGGCTTTTTTGCTTGTTGATTGGAGTTAAGAGTCCTACTGACTCTTCGGCCTAAGCTGGCTTTGAACTGTGATTCTCAGATCTCAGCTTCTTGAGTAGCTAGGATTGTAGATATGAGCCACCAGCACCTACCAAAGTATTATTTTTACAAGCTGGCAATACTAAGACAAAAGAGAACAACATAGAACTGGAATTCTGGTAGTCTTGCCTTACCATCTACAAGCTGTTTAATGGTATTGAACACATTAGCAGCCTTTAAAACACAAATGAGGACATTCTCATATGTTCTTGCATTTCCCAGATCCTCTGATGCATGTGTAAGAGAGTATTTTACATTAATTCTCTCACACCCAATTTATTGAAGTGGCAGATAAATGAATGACTATGCCTATATAAGGTAATTATTATAGATGATAATATTTTGACTTTCTATTTCTTTCCAATTAGTTTTACATTGTCGGGATCCAATTTAAATTTTAAAATGTATTCAGAAGCTATTTAAATTGTGACTTCAACCATAGACCCTCATGTTTCCTAGATGTCAAAAACTCAGCATCAGCCAGGCATGGGTGACTCACATCTGTAATCCTGCCTACTCAGTGGGCTGAGATCTGAGGATCATGGTTCAAAACCAGCTGGGGCAAGAAAATCCTTGAGGCTCTTAGCTGCAATTAACTACCAAAAAAAAGAAATAACCTGAGTGGTGGTTCAACTGGTAGAGCACCAGCCTTGAACAGAAAAGCTCCAGGAAACCACCCAGATCCTAAGTTCAAACCCCAGCATAAAAAAAAAACCAGCCTCATTTTGATAGGAGGAAATAGTGTTTCTTCTGTCTCTTGAATTTCACAAGTGTATTTGCACCAGTGTCAGTTGTGAGATAACCAACAGTGTGCTTTTCTCCTTCCAAGTGTGGAAGAGTAGTGTAAAAAAAAACAATTCCCTTTTTTTTGTAATCTGGTGGTGGGAAATAAGAATGTAACTTTTCTTACAGTTACCAGAGTTCATTTCAATTAAATCTTAATGAGGAAAAATGAGACAAATGGGTTTCTGAGCATTACCTCTCAGACCTTTTAATTTTTATAAATTCACATGCAGAGTTCTACTTACCCTGTTGCAATTATTTCATTTGGTGCTTGAAAATCTCACCCGGCTTGCATACGGCATGTGCCAGAGGCGATCATCTATTTGGGGGCCTAACTCTTGTAGTCATGTTATCCATCTAAATCTATAATCGGAGACAGGGCATGTTAGAAAGGTGAAAAGTATCATTTGTTACAGCATTCTTGCGTAAAGATGGCTGGGGCTTTGGGAATAAGACAGAGGGGCAGTTTTTCTTCTCATTAACTGCCTTATTTGTAACTGCAGGGGCTGTCAGAAATAGGGACTTAATAACCTTAAAGTTTTTCTGCATTAATGTATTTTTTTTAAAAAAGGTTGCATGAATTTCAGGGAAATCATTGTCCCCATGAGGTTACAGGAAATACTTTTTTTTCTGGTAGATGCATAATAAGCCCTTCTTTAGAGAGCTCCCCAGTGAATGAAATATAACTGAGAGAGATTTGTCCAGAATGAGACATGTATGCTGATAAGGGATACGTTTGATGACTCTGAGCGTTCACTCCAAGAATCTTTTCAGATCTCCATGGGTAAAGGTTGAAAATTATCAGCCATACTGTTATTATCATAGCAGAACGGCAGAGACACGTGTTGTAGTTAGATCCAATAATCACTTGATCTCCCGTCTTTGCACACCTTGTGGGGTAAGATGAGTACACCCAGGGCCTGTGTTTATAGGAGCCAGACACTAGAGAACAGAAAGAGAGGGGGGAGAGGGAAGTGAGAGAGGAGGGGTGGGGAGAAGGAAGGAGGAAGTGAAACAAACTGGGTGTTGCTTTGCATTGCTGTAGTTTGTGTTTCTTCTGAACATTTTCCTTGCCTTCTTTCATGTGCCTAATGTTTTCTTGGCTCTCCTCCGCACTGGCTGTTCTTTCTTCATTTCCTGTATCTAGATTGAATCCATAAACTTCCTCTTGTCTCTCTTGATGCTTAATTCCTAAGAGTTTTCACTTGGTTCCATGACTTCCAATCCAATGTCTAAATTGATAGTGTCTTCGTGTCTGTTACTACCTCCATTCTCCTGTGAAGTGTAGCCCCAAAGTCCCACGGCCTTCTCAACATTTCCACATAGAGGTCTAATACACACCAGTGCCCCCCTTTTTCTGAAAATGGCCTCTCCTACACAGCCTCAGGTGTGCCCTCCCTGCGTGGCCTTCTAACTGCGTCTTGCCTCAGCATATCCTGCTGAATACCTGACAAGTTCTCAGATATGCCTGATCCTCCTGGCGCCTTTGTGAATCCCACTCATGCTGTTGACTGCCATCTCTGTCTTTTGGGTCCTTCCTTTACTTAGAAAACACTCGTGTGTCTCTTGAAGCTTCAAAGGAAATCACCAACTCCATGAAGCTTTCCTGATCCCCAATTCCCAGACAGCTAGAAACTATTATGGTTTGAAATGTTCCCCGAAGGCTCATGTGCTGAAGTCTTGGCCCCCAGGACAGAAATGTTCAGAAGTGAGCTTTTGGGGAAAGCAATTCGATTCTGAGGGCTCTGACTTCATCAGTGGATCAGCCACTGCTGGGTAGTTTATGTGATGGACGGTTGAGAGGCTATGGAAATAGGAGGTAAAACCTAGTTGAAGGATGGGCCTTTGGGGATTAGACCTTGTGAACTGCCCCACTTCTTCTTCGTCTTTCTCTCTGCTTCTTGGCCACCATGAGATGACACGTCTCCTCAGCTCTGCTCATACCACCACAATATTCTACCCCACCTCAAGCTGAAGGACACAGAGCCTTATCCTCAAGTGCAAACCTCTGAAACTGGGAGCCAGAATAAACCTCTTCTCCTTTAAGTTGTCATGCTCAGGTATTTTGTCAAAGCCATGAAAAGTGAACTGTAAACATCTTAGGTCAGGAACCAAACTTTGATCTTTCTTCTCTAGTGCAGGTTTGGGAATAAGATTGTATAAACTCCAATCCCAGCCCAACCATCTGCAGTTATATCACCTTTCTTTTTCTAAGTTTCCTCATATGGTACACGAAGAAACACGAAAGGGACTACCTCGTGGTTACTATGATGACCAATTTTTTTTTGCCAGTCCTGGGCTTGAGCTCAGGGCCTGAGCACTGTCCTTGGACTTTTCTCAAGGCTAGAGCTCTACCACTTGAGCCTCAGCACCACTTCCAGCTTTTTTCTATGTATGTGGTACCGAGGAATCAAACCCAGCTCTTCGTGCATGCTAGGCAAGCACTTTAACCACTAGGCCAAACTCACAGACATAATAAGGGCTCAATTAATGTATAGTCAGGAGACAGCATTTCACTGACAAGAAAATTTACCAAGGCTTTGGTTGGAGCTTTTTGCTCAAGATCGTATAGCTATTTTGAGCTGGCTGATACTCGAACTCATCCTTTAAAGGCTGTAAGCAATACCTGGCAGCTACTCTACAGATAAGTGACATAAATATCCCATAGCAGAACCTGGAAAGGATCATGAGGAGCCAAAATCTGTTGAATCCTCACAAGATCATTCCTGATTTCTGTGGAGCCTCTTTCTGCTTATTTGACTCATCTACTCCCCATTCAGCCAATAAAAGAGGGAAACAGCCATACAGCAGGATAAGAAGCTTCTGGGCACAGAGTGAGGATTTTTCATTGCACAGGTCAGATATCAGACTCATCAAGACAATCTTCATTCTTATACCTCCTCTATGCCAGGAGAATTCATCAGGACTCATTTCAGTTCTGTGCCTTGTGCCCAGGCTCAAAAGAGAGCATTACTCTTCTATTCCTGTCCCATGGAGGTGGGTAACAGAGGCAGATATCCTAGGCTTCAAGCCACACATGGATTGGGTGTGATTTGCACAGACATGTCACTCTCAGAGCCACAAATCAGCTCCTCAGTCACCCAGCCTCTGTCACTTGTACTCAAGTCCCTCAGTCCCCACCCTGACTCATTTTTTTTAATACTTCCACCCTGACTCTTAAAGGGACAGAGTAAGCTGATCTAAATGGAAGAACCTTTCACAGTTTGCCTTGCTTTCTAGCTCCACAAGACAACTTAGACATTGCCAATCTTTCTTAGCACTGTCCTGTCCTATGCCACAGGCAGCTAAATAAATGAAGACTTTGCCAGCCAACCCAAGGCATGAATTGCCATGTTCAGATAGTTGGACAGCAAGGGAAGAACACAGGCTTTACTGGCTATGTCTTGACCCATTCTGGGTCTAATCTCCTCTTCAACAGGATCTCAATTGAATTATTCTCTTCTGGATACATCTTGAAAAATGACAGTAACTCCATCTCACTTATCTGTAATCTATCTATCTAGTCATTTTTAAACAACAATACATAGTACTGTGAGGATGCATAAAAAATAGATGCCCTCTTACCTACTTGAGGAATACAAATAAGTACAACCATGTCTCAGTATCTTTTACTCATTGTTGAACAGTAGTGTAGGCCATTAGCAATATTCTTGTCCCTTATCCCAATACAATGTGTGAGAATTCCTGTAGAGGTAGAAATCATAGGGCAAACCCTATAACTGAGGTGCCACTCAGAGCCTAACACCCTCTGTAAGACATCTTTGCATCAACATAAAAGCGACATGATAACCTGCGGGGCTGAAATGGAGTTTAAGGACATTAATCTTATCTTGCCATAGACCAACTATGGGAACACAGCCAAATTTCCTCAAGCCTGGAGTATAGAACTGACATCACCCCTGCAGGTGCTGTGGACAGGACATCGATTGGTATTAAATGATCCCTGGGGAGACGTGAGCTAAGTACTGAGCATCATTCTTCGCTAGGCTCCCCAACCCCCAAGCTTATGATCTCTTACCTTGAGAGTTAAAATTTACAGCGTGGAGCGCCATTCGAAGGCTGTGCTGACATAATTAATAATGCAGAGCCTTCATGTGATGTATAATATGAATTGTGTTGCTAATTATATTATTATGAATGTGGTTTGGAATATTATTAATGTAAGAAATATCAATACTTAAAAGCTTTGCTGGCAGTGAGATTTTTTTGCTTCAGCAAGCATGAGCCAGCCTGTAAGCATTAAATACTCTCTTGCTTAGAGGCATTAATCTGTACTCCCTTTGAACAGATTTAATTAAAAATTTCAACTTCATAGGACTTGTTGTTTTTATGTAACCCCCAAATGGAATTTTATTGAAGGCCAAGATCTTTTATATAAGCACCCATCTGTTCAGCTGGCATGGCATCCCTGAACAAGGCGTCTGGTGAGGTTAGGGACACAGTTCGAAACCCGGCCTTCTTCAGTAGTTTTGACCTTCCAGGAAAGGTTTCGGCTCCACAGGGAAGAATAAAACAGAGTCAAACAGAATGAAACGCCAGATCTGATTTTGTTTGTATCACTATTTTTATTTTTTATTATTCATTCACCCAGTGGAGATGAAGTATACCTTTTTATAGTGCGATAGGATCATCAAATGCACAAATGCGATGTGTAATGACTAAATGCAGGTAATTAGTATTTCCCTTTTCTCTTGGAACATTTATCTGGTTTTGCATGGGAAATCTTCACATTCTTCTGTTCTTACTCATTTTAAAGTATTCAATAATGGATATGAACTCCACGGAGATCTCTGTTTAGTAGATCTCACCATATGCGTTTACCTTATCACTCCAGGTGTGTGAAGGAACTGCAATGATTTCCACATTTTGTAGACATGAATTCTGTAGACTTGGAAATGACTGTTCCATTTGTTGTACCCAACCCAGCCACAGAGTGGGCAATAGAGGTTTGCTAGCCTGCAAGATTCCTAGTTGTATAACCTGAGACAAAGTTCTGAGAAAACTGGAACAAGTTGGTCACCCTAATTCCATCCAGTATCTCCTCACTCTCCTCCACCCTCCTGTCTGCTTGAGATCATGAGTTTACCCAGAGAAAAAACTTGAGTCTTCTGACTAGCTTCCTCTGCTATCTGAGGAAGGACAAAATGATACACAAACGGGATAGTTTGTCACAGACAGGGATGATGGTCTTCTCAACCGAACAGGACCTCAGACATCACACTAAATGGCCCAACGGTTAGTGCCGGCCAGATGTTAATATCATGTTGAACAAGTTTCCTACAACTTTGAGATTGAGGAAACGTCATGGCTTAACATTGGGGCAAGGTAAGATGGAAACCAATAGACATAATCCATTAGGGAGACCAGTGAGGAAACCAGTGGGTTTTTTGTCATCTCTCTTTATCATTTTAAATGACTTAAAAAGCACTCCATGATCACACCTAAAGGGCTCGAAGACTTTCCTAATAAAGTTGGAAATATGCTAGTTTTAATATAGCTGGCACTGAAGAATAGGAAATAAATGCCTGGAAGTTTGTCAGAGGATTAATCATTCCTTTATAAGTGGTGTTTTTGTTGTTGTTGTTGTTGTTGTTTTTAACTTTCACTGCTGCAACATCAAACCACAGTTCATTGGCTAAATGCCTGGCTAGCTTTTGCATGGGCATATTACCATCTACTGTGTTCTGTGTATCTTGTCCATTTATTAATGCAGCAGACTTCCCACAATTCAGTCTAAAAATAGCACCCGCTCTACGGTGTTTGAGATATGGGGAAGAAGCACAGAGTCTGTGTGTGTTTGTGTGTGTGTGCGTGTGTGTGTGTGTGTGCGTGCATGAGCGTGTGCGTGGAAAAAATTGTGTACCTAAAATCTATAGTCATTTTTAATACTTTAAACTGCACCAGGCTTTTTTTCCATATACTTTATTGTAATTAATAGAAGGGTTACCTTATATTCACCAGATAGAAGGTGCATTACTTCACAAACATGTCTTGGTCCCCGTTTCCCTCCCCCACCCCCGCCCCTCATCTTGTTTTCCCCCCTTCCATATCCGATTTCAAATAACCAAGTATCTGATATACAATATATCAGATAACAAGGTGAAATACTGTAACAATATAAGATAACCAAGGGACAGCAAAAGAGATGAGAGATAACATAGTACATTAAAGCCAACACTCACTCATTATATGACTTTTGTTTCTATCCTGGAGGTCCTTTCATTTAGTATCATACTATGTGGCCTTATGTGTCTAGGTTTTGTTCTATTGTAGAACTCTGCTAGGAGAGCCCAAGGTTTCTATTGATTATGACAAATGAGGGAAACCATTGAGCCTATGTTCCTTTGGATCTGGCTTACTTAACTTAATATGATTTTTTCTAAGTCTTTCCATTTCCTTACAAATGGGGTGATGTCATTCTTTCTGACAGCAGCATAGAATTCCATTGTGTATAAATACCACATCTTGTTGATCCACTCATCAACTGAGGGACATCTGGTTGGTTCCATATCTTTGCTATGGTAAATACTGCTGCAATGAATACCATTGTGCTAGTGGATTTAGTATGTCCTTGTTTCTGGACCATTGGGTAAATGCCAAGTAGTGGAATTGCTGGGTCATAGGGAGTTCTGTGTTTAGTCTTTTGAGGAACTGCCATACTGCTTTCCATAGTGGTTGAACAAGTTTGCACTCCCACCCACAGTGTGGTAATGATCCCTCCTGGCCACATCTCCTCCAGTATCTGTTGTAACTATTAGATTTCTTGATCCTGGCCATTGTAACTGGAGTGAGGTGGAATCTTAGAGTTTTGATTTAGATTTCTTTTATGGCCAGAGATGTGGAGCATTTCTTCATGTGTCTATAGGCCATTCTTATTTCCTCTTCAGAGAAGACTCTCTTTAAGTCTTTGGCCCATCTTTTAATGGAATGGTTGTTTCTTTGGAAATTAGTTTGCGAGTGATTCAATCTTTTGAGCTGTTGATATATTTTAGATATGAGGCCTTTGTCCGTTGCATGATTAGTGAAGATTTTCTCCCACTCTGTAAGCTTTCTACTTAAATTTTTAGCTATGTCCTTTGTGATACAGAAGCTCTGCAATTTAATGCAGTCCCACTTATCCAGACTTTCTCTGATTTGTTGTGTTTCTGGGTCCTTATTCAGAAAGTTTTGACCTGTGCCAAGGAGACCTAGTGTATCTCCTATTCCTTCTTGTAAAATTTTCAGTGTATCTGCTTTTACCTCAAGGTCTTTGATCCAGTTGGAGTTATCCTGCACCAGGCTTTTTTTGTGAACTGCAAATGAAAGAATTAAAAGGAAAATGGAAAGAGAGGGAGGAAGAGAAAGATTGATTTTTTTCTCTAAAATCCTAAATCTGCATAATCTCTGTTTACTTTAGTGCACAGAATGAAACCTCACTGGAAAAAGCTTTTATTACAGGGATTTTATTCCTAAATGAACAGTGTGGCCCTCAACTCAGCCCCAATTCTGCTTTCATTCTTGAGTTTAAACTATAGAGTATTCAAGGGGGAAAGAGGAACTATTGGCTGAGATATTTCTTTATATGGCACTTTCCCAAATTATCACTCTTTTGAGTACATTCTCACAGAAATGGACTAGATCAAAAATTTATAATAGTAGGGTTTCCGCTGATTTGAATATCTGCCCCTCTCCTTAGCCATGCCAAGACTCAAGTATGGATGACATAATGATGATTTCTCAGAATTTATTTATTTTTGGGCCCAGAAAACTTGAACAAGATGCATGATTTTCTTTTTTGTATATTGGGGCTTGAACTCAGGGCCTGATTGCTGTTCCTGAGCTTTTTTCCTCCACCACTTGAGTCACACCTCTGCTTCTATTTTTTTTCCCCCTCTGGTGATGAACTGGAGACTTTCATAAACTTTCCTGCCCAGGCTGGCTTTGAACCATGATTCTTTCATCTCAGCCTCCTGAATAGCCAGGATTACAGATGTGAGCTACTGGCATTTGTTACAAATGACATTTGAGAAGCCATATGAACCTGAGAGAGCTGCCAAGAACACAGGTGAAGAGTGACAGGGACTATATTTCATAAATAAAGAGCACAACAACAATAAGGAAAAGGGACTGGCTCACATGTCTGACATACCAGGTGTTGACAACTGACGCAGAACTCCTGAATCACACATGGTTTGCCTTTTGGAGAAATTAAGGGAAAGGAAATGTCATTCTTCTCTGCACCTGATAACTAAGAGAGATGATAGAATAGGAAATGGTAATTTCCTAAGCTGTTTCCGAAAGATACTGTTGGGAATCAGGTTTGCAGGGAGGTAACAGAGCAATCTGGACAACCCCAAACTGGCTGACAAAGGAAGCCTTGGCCACATGCTTTTTGATCCGCTTCCATGTGAAAACTATGTGACAAAGAAAGAATAGCCAATTTGCTATAGAAAGTAGTGGAAAGAACGCAAACTTGGCCAGAATCCATTTGTGCAGCTAGGTATTCACTGAGCACTTCTTTCTGTGTATGGATTGAAGGAGCCATGCTCCAAACTAGCTCCAGGATTATCTAGCTGGTAGTGTCTAGAAGCAAAACACTTCACTTCTCGTTTTTAAAAAAGTAAATAAATGCTGATGGCCTCTGGAATTAAGGATTCTAACTTGAAATTCATGACACTGAATTATGAAGTTGCCATGATACAAATTGTGAATACTGAATCACTTGGAATGCTCTAAACCTCTCACTCCTGGGTAAGGTGACATAATAAGGCCTAACTCACAGAGCACCTACAATGCTTTGATGGAGTTGCAGTGGCTTGGGTACCAGACCCAAAAATTCATTCAGGCAGTCAGTTTAGAATTCCTTTATATCATGTCATGAAATGAAATTCAAGAAGAAACAGGCTTCAGAAGAGTCTCTGTAAGGATAAATGGGAGCCTTCAAACTAAGGCTTTACCGTACCAAAGGCTCCAGAAGGAAGAAACACATGCCTTCACACTGACAGGCTGTGTGTCACATTCATAGGGGCTGGTTTTCCCTTAAGTCTTAGGGTACTAGGTTCTGCCTCGGCAAAAGGCACATGGAGATTGTCTTTGCCCTTTGGGAGATTACTGGGCAGTAGCAGGGAAATCTCAAAAACAGCATTTCCTAACAGAAAGCCTGGAAATGTCATACGACAGTTTCCAATTGCAAGAATTTTCCAAGAACTGGTAAAGAACTCTGAGACTAGACCTGATTAAAAGAAAACACATATCTGATTTGAAAAAGAGAAAGTTTTACCAAGTGTCTACTTTGTGGTGGAAAAGAAAAGTACCTAAATCAGGAGAGAGAAGACTACAATGCCAGGGAGAACCTAAACCAGCCCAGGAGACCTCCCAGTCTCTTAAACTTGCTGAGCTTCAGTATCCAAAAGTATTCTAGTTTCTAATCCTCTAAAACTTTTTGGATTTTTATCATGCCTTCTTGCTGGTTTATAAATAATTTGGGAATCTGAGACTTGATTGAAATGTACAAACGCCTAGGGTGAACCATTCTTGCTGGAAGCTACTAAAACACAGCCTGCACCAATAAATATGCTTCTCCCAACCCCTAGCGCAGCCAAAGGGCCTGAGAAACCATTCCTCCTCATATCTAGGGAGTCAACACTAGAAGTGAATGAGATTAAACAGATGTCAGCCGCCACCCCCCCACCCCCACACACAACAGAAAATGGAGGCCAAAAATTCTAGTGTCGTAGATCAACATACTGGCCCGAAGAGGAATTGATTTTCATCATTTTCTGCAGATCTTTTGTAAAGAACACAGAGCATGTGTGTCCTAAAGGTGAAGGAAGCAATGAGATAACTGTGGGGTAGAAGACAAGATTGTTACCGCACGTGGGTAACAGTAGAGAGATAAAGGACTGTATCTGCCAGTGCCCTTGAGGCTTATAATACTTTGTGTGGGGAAATATGTGCCATAAGTTGAGAAGTGATACAGGTTTTCAAGTGACACCAGAGCAAGAGTGCCTGCTCAGCTCTGAATTGGTTTGCTAATGATGAAATGTGCCTATGCTCATCATGTGCCTCTGCAGTGATTTCCTCCCTTCCTCCCATCCATCTTCCTCCTTCTTCCATTCTTTGCTTCCAGCCTCCCTTCTTCCCTTTCTTCCTCTCTTCTTCTCATCCTTCTTCCCTCACTCCCTCCTTCCCTCTTATCTTCCTTTCTCCCCTTCTTCCATCTTTCCCTTCTCCTTCCCTTCATTCCATCCTCCCTCCCTCCCTTCCTTTTTTCTTTCAGTCCTTCGTTTTCTCCTTCCTCCTTTCCTTTCCTTTCACATTACTTTGCTTTTCTTCTTGCTTACTAAGTACAAGTTTCTGCTGATACAAAACTGATCTCTGCTTTTACCACTAAGACTCCAGCTCCATTTGGGCTGCAGGCATCTATTCAGCTGGCTACGACACAGGGTGATATGTAGTAAAACTGAGAGGGAAGATGGTTGCTGGTGACTCAAGCCTGTAATCCTAGCTATTCAAGAAATGAGATCTAAGGATCATGGTTCAAAGCCAACTCAGGCAGGGAAGTACTCGAAACTCTTATCTCCAGTTTTAACCATCTGAAAACCAGAAGTAGAGCTTTGGTTCAAAGAGATAGAGTGTTAGCCTTGAGCAGAAATGTTCAGGCCCTGAGTTCAAGCCCCATGATGGACAAAATAAAACTGAGAGGGAACTAATTTGTTCTCAGGGTAAATTCAAGATCGAAGCTAACAAGTTCTTAAAAGTTGTACAACCTTGAGTCCATCCCTCACGACCCCTCATCTCCCATTGGTCTTCTGCTTATCTGTAGAGTTTAGAGTACAGGAAGGATTAACTGGGAAAACCCATGTGAGCCGCTAAGCCAGGTATTCAGACAAGTGCTGGATGTGATTAGAGGTGGTGAGGGATTTATCAACAAGCTTAGAAAAAGTTTTATGATGGTAACTTTTCCCTTTCTGCAACTTTTCCAAGAATTCATGGGTATATTGAATACACTGAAACATGGCTTCTGATGTCTTGGTTTGGAGCTTGGCCCTACCTTAACTCGAGTGTCTGATATCTGAGTTGAGGAGTGAACTTGGGCTTTGTATAGAAAGTCTTCATCTTCAGGAGGATCAGCCCTTCATCAATTGGCATAGCGTACAGATTTCTCCTCACATTCCACCGTTTTCTTTCCGTCCATTCCTTCACTTTGATATGAGCACCTGCCCTCCTCCCCTCCCCGGGCCTTGAAAGTTGCCCATGGCCCAGGCTGAGCCTGCTGCAGCCATGCTCGTGTGTTTTCTTCAGCAGTGCTGGCTGAAGACGCAGAGTCAAGATGCAGAGACGGCACTTCTCCATTCTCACGTGTCTCTACCCATCAGCAGCCTCCATAGAAACCGCAAGCCTTCCTCACTCACTCAGGACAAAGACCAATGCCCTCCACAGTCCAGCTCCTCACTGCCCAATAACCCATCTTCTCCTTCTGCCTTCATCCTCACCTCTCTCCTACAGGTTCTGTTTCTCACACTACTGGTTAACATGTTAGTTATTGGGGGGGGGGAGTGGTATCCATTTTCAATTTTCTAAATATGCCAACGAAGCTTGATCAGACTCACGCCCTCCAACACTCGCTTTGATCCCCAATCCACACCTAGTCTTAACAAGCTGCACCATTCATTCCATGTCACATATGCACCATCGCCTCTCCTGCCTGCACGGCCTTGCTTCTACCCTCTCCTACTCGTGCCAACACCCTGAGAAGGACCTGTTCTACATTCCTGTCGTGTGTGTGTGTGTGTGTGTGTGTGTGTGTGTGTGTTTGCCAGTTGATCAAATTGGTTTCACCACAGTATTTCTCACAAGCACCCACAGTTCTTTTTTTCCATATATTTTTATTGTAATTAATAGAAGGGTTACATTATATTCACCAGATAGAAGGTGCATTACTTCACATACATTGATACCCTTTCTCATGCCTTGGTCCCCATTTCCCTCCCCCCACCCCCGCCCCTCATCTTGTTTGCCCCCTTCCCTATCCAATTTCAAATAACCAAATATGCATATATACAATATATCAGATAACAAGGTGAAATACTGTAACAATATTAGATAATCAAGGGACAGCAAAAGAGATAAGAGATAACATAGTACATTAAGGCCAACAATCATTCATTATATGGCTTTTGTTTCTATATCCTTTCATTTAGTGTCATACTATTTGGCCTTATGTATCTAGGTTTTGTTCTATTATAGATCTCTGCTAGGAGAGCCCAAGGTTTCTACTGATTATGACAAATAAGGGAAACCATTGAGCCTATGTTCCTTTGAGTCTGGCTTACTTCACTTTTTTCTAAGTCTTTTCATTTCCTTACAAATGGGGCGATGTCATTCTTTCTGACAGCAGCATAGAATTCCATTGTGTATAAATAGCACATCTTGTTGATCCACTCATCAACTGAGGGACATCTGGGTTGGTTCCATATCTTTGCTATGGTAAATACTGCTGCAATGAACATCGTTGTGCTAGTGGATTTAGTCTGTACTTGTTTCTGGATTGGGTAAATGCCAAGTAGTGGAATTGCTGGGTCATAGGGGAGTTCTATGTTTAGCCTTTTGAGGCATTGCCATACTGCTTTCCATAGTGGTTGAACAAGTTTGCACTCCCACCAACAGTATAGTAGTGATCCCTCCTGGCCACATCCCCTCCAGTATCTATTGTAACTATCAGATTTCTTGATCCTGGCCATTCTAACTGGAGTGAGGTGGAATCTTAGAGTTGTTTTGATTTGCATTTCTTTTATGGCCAGAGATGTGGAGCATTTCTTCATGTGTCTATAGGCCATTCTTATTTCCTCTTCAGAGAAGACTCTCTTTAAGTCTTTGGCCCATCTTTTAATGGGATGGTTGTTTCTTTGGAGATTAGTTTGGGAGTGATTCAATTTTTTGAGCTGTTGATATATTTTAGATATGAGGCCTTTGTCCATTGTATGGTTAGTGAAGATCTTCTCCCACTCTGTAGGCTTTCTAGTTAATTTGTTAGCTATGTCCTTTGTGATACAGAAGCTCTGCAGTTTAATGCAGTCCCACTTATCTAGACTTTCTCTGATTTGTTGTGTTTCTTAGTCCTTATTAAGAAAGTTTTGACCTGTGCCAAGGAGGCCTAGTGTATCTGCTATTCCTTCTTGTAAAATTTTCAGTGTATCTGCTTTTACCTCAAGGTCTTTGATCCAGTTGGAGTTAATCCTGGTGCAGGCACCCACAGTTCTTTAAATACGTTGATCCCCTCTAGTACTAATGCATATAATTCTTATAACTGTATGAGGGAATCAAAGGCAGTTAGAAAGGTGATAGATAGATAGATAGATAGATAGATAGATTCATACATACATACATGCATACATACATATATACATGAATGCAGACATGCAGACAGTTGTAAGTATATGCATACATACATGGGGAATTTATAGGACAACTAATTCATGTATTTTGAGAAGTTCCACAATAAACTATCTGCTGGTTGGAAGGTCCAGAACTCCAGAAAACCATTACCAATAGCTAAATCCAAAGGTCTACATCCACAAGCTTAAAATCTAAATCCAAAGGCCTCAAAATTAGGGAGGCCAACAGTCTAGCCCTCAGAGGCCAAAAGTCAGAGAATCCAGGGGCCATGATTCAAGTTGTTGAATACAAAGACCAAAGAATATAGTGTTTCAATACCCCAGGGCAAGAGAAGGAAGATATCCAGCTTCAAGAGACAGGATATGGGGGGAGAGGGGGAGAGAGAGAGACAGAGAAAGAGAGAGAGAGACTCAGCCATTCATCTTTTCTGTAAACACTCATGCAGATACATTCAGATCTTTAATAGCTCTCTTTATATACCTTATTCAGTCAAGGTGATGCCTTGATACTCTTATTTTTTAGTTTTTGTGGGCATCATGGGGCTTGAACTCTGGGCCTGGGTACTGTCCCTGAGATCTTCAGCTCAAGGCTACTGCCCTACCCCTGGAGCCTCAGCCCCACTTCGCTTTGCTAGTGGTTAATTGGAGATAAGAGTTTTGCTTCTTTAGTGCCCTGGCTGACTTTGAGATCTTCAGATCTCAGCCTCCTGAGTAGCTAGGGCTACAGGCATGAGCCAGTGTTTTTTGTTGTTGTTGTTTGTTTGCTGTTGTCATTGTTGTTGTTTGTCTATTTGTTGTAGGACTTGAACTCTGGGTCTGGGTGCTGTCCCTGAGCTCTTCAGCTCAAGACTACAGGCTCTACCCCCTGAGCCACAGTGCCATTTGCTGATACTGTTGTTTTTCATTGATAATCCAGTCTAATCCTTCCGTCTTGAAGTTCATTGATTAACAACCTTAATTCCCTGTACTAACACATAAACAAAGAGATTCAGGGTTTAAGGTGCAAATGTCACTATAGCACCATTGCTCCCCTCCCCCAGTCCTTCAGTCAAAGTATCCAGATTTTCAGCCCTCAGTGAGTACATTTTACACATTTTACAGCACCCTTCCCTTTCAAAGATAAGCTTTTGTTTTCTTTCCTTGGCTTTTTTTTTTACTTGGGTGTGGTAGTGGTGGTGATATATTTATTATCTTTCTCCTTTATGAGACTATAATTCCATTAAAAGCTGTGGTTTTCCCAGCAACTGGAAAAGATGTAGTCATAAAAGTGGGTTACATTAATCCGTGAATGAACTGCAGCCCTTTTTTTTTTTCCATGAAATCCCCCTTACCTCCATTTCCATAAAGCACTCGCATGGTCAACATGGCTGCTTTGTACCAGCCTTCCTTCTATGCCTGGAAATGTTGTCATCCATGTTCTGCAGGCACACAGTGATAGGGAAGCCCCGGAGAATGAGTGTCTGAATGCTGAATTATTGAGAACTTACTCGTGTCTTTATGGTATGCCAGAGCAGTGCCAGAGGACTGCTGTCCTGTCGGCCACCCTGTGGAGACGCTCCAAGTAGAGGATTGACCCTTGCAGCCCAACACCAAGAGAAACCACACTGACAAAGCCCCAATGGCCTCCATCCTGAGTTTCTCCCAAACAGCAGCCTGGCAGATGATGCCCCAGAACCCAGGACCCAAATATGTCTTTACCAGGCTTATGAGTTTATTCCCAGGGCAAGAGGCAAGCATAACCATTCAGTTAGCGTTGAGGAGGGATTACAACTGTACCACCAAGATAGCCATGTTCTTGGAAACAGTCACCAACGGTTCCCCAGGACCGTATCCCAATTCCCCTCCCCATAGTACTGAGATGACGAGGCCCCCTTTACACACATTTGTGTGGAAACATTATCCCCTGTAAGCACATAGCCCTCAGTTCCCTGGGAAAAATAATCCACATGCCAGGAAATCTACCTCTTTCCCACCGAGGAAAAGATGGGGGCTTCCGCTGCTCCCTGCGCTGGGAGCAGGAGCTCACTTGAGGATGTTGTTCCTCTGTCTGCAGATGACTCCAAACAGCGATATTTACCCTATGAAGTGGTTAGTGCTTTCTCATGCATTGGAAACACAAACAGATAAAAGACATTAGTATAGTATCTACCATATTTCAGCTCACTGTTTGTTTCAATGGCTTTCTGCCTCCATTATTTAGCCATCTATGGGGCAGGCCTGCAGCCTTGATTGAGCTGATTCTTTTCTGTTTGTTCTCCATATTCTGCTCACTAGTCTGTCCCTCCCTTGTCCACACTCAGCCATGGTGATTTCCAATACCCCACTGGTACACACTGTCAAAAGTATCTGCCTGAGCTGAGTCCCCTGCTTGAGCCTGTAATCCTGGCTACTCAGGAGACTGAACTCTGAGGATCATGGTTTGAAGCCAGCTCTGGTAGACAAATCTGAGAAACTCTTATTACCTAGCTACTCAGGATGCTGAGATCTTAGGATCATGGTGTGAAGCCAGCACTGGCAGACAAACCCCAGAGATACTTATCTCCAAGTAACCACCAAAAACCTGGAAGTGGAGTTGTAGATGAAGTTGTAGGGTGCTAGCAGCCTTGAACAAAAAAAGCTTAGGGACAAGTCCTGGAAGGGAGGGAAAGAGAGAGGGAAGGTAGGAAGGAGGGAGGGTAGGTGGGAGGGAGGTAGGATGTCTGCCTTACTTGTGTTATCAACCTCTGTTCTGGGCATCTTTTATTTCACCTAACTCCTAGTACATTTTTGAATGCCTCCACTTAAATACTGATTCTCCCTGGCAATCCTTCCTCATTGCTTTACCCTTTCCCTTTAGAAAATGCAGCCCATCAGGATTCCAGTTTACCACTTGACTCTCCCTCTGACAGGAATCCCCGTAATGGTGTCAATACCCACTGTGCTAATACCTTGTTTATTCCTGAGTACACAGAAGGCCCTGAAGAACAGGAAGCATATTTGAGTGATTTGCCCCAAGTTACCTCACTTATAAAGTGGATGAAACACAATCTGGTCCATTTTATAATTTCAAATCCCATTGGTTTTGTTTTGCATTTTGCCTTGTACACTTTTTCCATAAACATTGGGCCCATTGCTGTTCCTGGGTAATATAAATCTGAAGCTAAATCGAGGAAGAGTTCAGTTGTCTAGTTTTGTCCTTTATGTTTTTTATAGTGGATTAGAGTTGGTTACATGTGTCATCTGCTGTATTCTGTAGTCAAACATGAATCCAAATAGCAGGAAGATATTTCGTGGAATTGGCTCCATCTGTAAGTGGCTGACTTTTAAGTAAAGAAAATTAGTAAGACTTGGGAGCCTCATCCAATCAGTTAAAAGTCTTAAGAACAAAGCCTGAGATTTTTACACAGAAGGAATTTTGTTTGAAAACTGCAGCATGTTCTCCTGCCTGAGTTCCCACCCATGGATACGATCGATTTGGACAACAGAATTACATCTAATCATGTTTGTTTTAAAACAAACTCATCTCTGTAAACCTAGCTACTCAGGAGGCTGAGATCTGAGGATCAAGGTTCAAAGTCAGCCAGGACACAAAAGACCTGGAGACTCATATCTCCAATTAATCACTAGAAAATGGGAAGTGGCTGAGACTCCAGGGGTAGGATGGTAGCCTTGAGCTAAAGAGTTCAGGGACACTGCCCAGGCCCAGAGTTCAAGCCCATGACCCACAAAAAAAATATATCACAGCTATATGTATACACATTCCATTGTTTTTTTTTTCTCCCTAAAACTTCAGTTAATTCAGTGGTCACCAGTAAAGAAGCAATGCCTGCCAGAAGCTGCTTAGAGCATTCTGGAACCACCAGTCTTGACTTTTGGTTCCTTGGCCCAACTGAGGGAGGAACAAGCAGTCATTAAAATTGTTCAACATTTACCTGAAGATGGAGATGGCTGTTAATGATTATGAGGAATTTTTTTTCTTTTAGAAACTAGCTACCATATTGGAAAGCAGAGCAATGTTTCTAGAACCAGTGAATGTTTTTTCTTTGTTTGTTTTGTTGTTGTGGTTGTTATTGTTTGTGGGACTTGAACTCCAGGGCCTGGGCATTGTCTCTGAGCTGTTCAGCTCAAGGTTACCTCCTTAACCCTGGAACCACAGCGTCACTTCTGGTTTTCTGGTGATTAATTGGAGATAAAAGTCTCATGGACTTTTTAGTGCCCGGGCTGGCTTTGAACCTTGATCCTCAGATCTCAGCCTCCTGAATATTACAGGTATGAGCCACTGTGCCTGTCTTGTATGGGATTTTTGAGACAATAGTCCAACAATCAGAACAAGTACAGGAGAGGATTGTAGATATCTGGGTTGTGTAGATTTTCAGGTTGTGTTTACATAGATGTGTGTGTGAATATATACGCATATATAGAGAGAGGGAGAGACAGACCAGACAAAGACAGAGCAGAGAACATCTGTATAATGTTTGTAGATATGTGCTAGTAAGTTTCAAAATGTTCTCCAAGAAGGCACCTCCAGGCTTGGTTATTCCACAGCCATATACAGACCTCAGTCTCTGTGCTTTAGGGCTCAACTAAGTACTTTCCATAGATTTCCTTGCTTCTTATAAAAATCTAGCTAGAGATCATTGTGCAAGCCTTTATATATGAGAAACCAAAATACCAAGAGACTAACTGGCATAAGGCGAGGTGGAAAGTAACTGGTATTTAAACCTATCCCAGTGCTTAACTGTCCACAGGAAGCTTCCCTACACCCAAGATCCACCATTCATTCACGTATTGCTTAATTTCTTGCTAATCATATATGCTAATTCAAGCCTAGGGAAAAACAATCCACATCAGATGATTTAGTTGAGAATATAGGATGTGACAAATTATTTATAATGATATTATTAGAGCTAGACAAGCTCTAGTTAATGAAACATTCCTAAAACTAGCGATGCCACTCTATGGGCTAAAGGAGCAAAGGTAGATATTAGGTCTGGTGGTCAGTTAGGTGGTAGAAGCTAGAAGTATCATGGACATGTCTGGTGACAGTTGCTGGAGAGGCCAGACAACTTCAGAGAGAGCAGAAAACAATCTCCTTTCTTAAGCACATAGTAGGTTGAAGGATGTCCTTCACCAAGCTTTAAATTCACTTGGAACTTTAGACTATAACCTGACTTGGAAAGAAAGGATCTCAAGCCAAAATCACTCCAGATTCAGAATGTGCCACAAACTCAGTGGCTAGCATCTCTGTGCAAAGATAAGACATAGAACAGGGAAACGCCCATAGGCATAAAGATGAAGATTGGAAGGATGGTGCTGCCATCATTTCTAGAGCCAGCAGAAGTTAGGAAGAGACAAAGCAGTGTGTTTGGAGGGAGCATGCCTTGCTGACATCTTGACTCCAGACTTTCTGCTTCCCAAACCAAGAGAAGCCACTTAGTGTTAGGTGTTTCCCCCTGGTTTGTATTCCTTGGATCTAACCAACTCACTCCGATCATCTCCTGGCTAAACATCACCTTACTCCAGCTGGCAAAAGACATCTGACCAATAACGTACATGGCTGTGTCCCCTGCTCTGACGAGCTCAGAGGGATAGGCTGTGAGCCAAGAACTAAATCACAGGAGCACTGTGAAAGGGAGTCTATGCCAAAATACAAGGCCTGGGAGTGATTACTGTGGCATCAGAAAGAGAAGAGGTGTACCTAGGCCATTCCAGGAAATGGGGGTACAACAGAGATCATTAGCTTAGCTCTTCTCCTGAGGCTCAGCAATGCAACCCAACCACATTGCTCATATGTGGGTCAGAGCTGCAGTCGAGGGCTTTTGCGTTCAGAGAGCAAAGAAAAGTGCTGAAACTGGCAGCCTGCTGGCTACAGTGAAGGTGGCTTTAAGACCTACAGCCAAATGGCAGCTACTAGCCACCAGTCACCACCAACCCCACTTCCCTTCCCACAAGGGGCTCCCACACTTCACAATCCATAGGAAGAGATCACTTTCACCAGGAATCGATTTGCAAAACAATTGAGAAGAGGCAAAGGGTCTGCTGGTTGAATCTTCAGATAAAAGGGAGGGTATTCGGAATTTGATAACCAATCTACCTTTAATCCTGTCAGGAAATAAACTCAAATCATAATCTGATGTTTTGGAATTGCCTAGCTTCTACGCAAAGTATTTCCTTCCTGAACTTGTTTTTCCTCTCTAGGGCAGAATGGGTGTGTGCACAGGATGCCTGTTTTTCTTTCTTATCTACTTCTGGGTGGGCATTGTTTGCTTTTTCCCCCTCTCTTTATTTTCTTTTTTGTGTTGCTTTTCTTTTAATTTCCATACAATATCTTTCCCTATCAGTGTACTATAATGTCTCTTTTCATAGGATGTTCATGCAATAAGAGAAAGCTTGACTCTTAAATAAGATTTTCTTAATTCATCCCCTACCTGTCATATCTTTCTAGCTCAGATCTAGTCAGAGGAAGAAGATACTGAGAAACAGAACTGTTTTTAGATTTGAATTTTTCTTGAGTAATTATTCCTGAGTTCTGCACTGGGGCTGTGAGCAGACACTAACTAAAGAAATACCACATGCCATTAACCTTATTAGCACCCATTGGGGCATTATAGCCAAGGACCTCTCTGAGTCTCAAAGCCATGATATGATCTGCTTTAAAATGGACCTTATGGAACATGGAACATTATTCTAGCTCAGAGGGCCAGGGCTGTATTTTTTTTTTCAGTCATGGGGCTTGAACTGAGCTGTCCATGAGCTCTTCAGCTTAAGGCTAACACTCTATCATGTTGAGCCATAGCTCCACTTCCAAACAGTATTCTTCAATTAAAAAAAAAAGGCCTCTCTCCAGCACTAACCCAGTTTCAGAATGTCCTCTCTCTCTATCACTAACCCAGTTCCAGACCACTCATGAGAAGTTTTATTACCACTAATCTACAGATGAGGAGACTGAAATCCAAACCAGCTGAAGTTCTTGGGCAAGAACACACAGATAGAGAGTAGGTGGAAAACTCGCAGGGTTTAAAAACCTAGACACATCTGGCTCCAGCAGCAGCACCCCTTGTGTAGCACCTGCCCTCTGTCTATAGATGCATGCCATGTGCAAAAAGCTGTACAGAGAGCCTGTAAAAGCCTTTGAATTCAAGATATTGGAAGCAATTTAAGCTATTCCTGTTTGTAGAGGTAAACAGCATAGCAGATAGAAGTTAATAGCGCAGGGTTGAAGTCACACAAACTCAGCAGAACCTTTTCTGTGCCCTTTCAAGAACTATATTACCTTGAATACATTCTAGTAGTCACATTCTTTATTATCAGCTCTGGTGGACTTAATGGCTTTGGGTCTGAATCTCCTCACCTGTAAAAGTGGGCCAGGAGGTGACAAGGGTTAATGATGTAATTAGTATGTGTGAGATATTTACTCCAGGGACAGACATAGAGTAGGCATGCCATCGCTATTACTAAGTTATGACTCAACAAATATTTGAGTAGACCTAATGCCTTGTTAAATAAAAAGTGAAGCAGGGCTTGCTGTAGATAAGAAGACAAACAACTCCACTAGAAAAGAACTACAAACTAGAGGGTATGGAGTTGAGCAGTAAGTCGTTTAAAGGCCAAAGGGTCTCCACAGGAAGAGATGGTGAGAGTCTGAGGTGTGGGATTGGAATTGAACCTTAGTGGTTTGAATTGGTATGACTCAGTGTGGTTTTCTGATGACTGCCAGGCAACAAACTCCTGCTGCTCCACAGCACATGAGAAGCTTTCCCCAGAATAGAAATCAACTAGGTCACTGGCTATGTTGTTTAGTCCATCTGACTTTTTTTTCCTTGCAAAACTTTCTCAGTGAAGGCAGCCCTGAACTGGGTGGTATTTTGCCTTGCGCGCTTCATGTGACAGAGCCTTGACAAACTGCTTGCAGTCTACCTCCTTAGAATAGTTCTGTCTACATCTGGGTCAATGATTATTTTTCTGAAAGCATGATAACAAATATTTAGAGGTTTGTGGACTACATGAACTCTGCAACTACTCAACTTTTCCATAGCACAAAGCATCTATAGACAATAAGTAGACACAGCCAGGTACAACCCTATGCCAGCTTCCCCAGCCCCTCATTCAACTGACAGACTGGAAAAGACTTTAGAGTCACAAAGAAACACAATGAGAGGCCCGAGTGAGAGGATCACCTCATATCCCTAAACAAACTGACTGAAGAACAAGGAAGTAGGAGGTTCAAGCCCTGAGTATATTTCCAAAAAATAGTTAGAATTAAGGTGTTAGTTTCAGTCAGGCCTGAATTGGCCTTGGGCAGAATATCCACCCCTGCTGCCTTTGTAATTCACAGCCAACATGGGCAAGTACCACTTACTTCTTCAGTTCTGTGGGTGAGGGGTACCGAAGAGTGTGTGAATGGGTAGTTGAAGAGAATCGAATTATTCCAGGAGGCCTGCCAGATGAAGAAATCAAACCAAACCAAAACAACATGCTGCCCACTTTTGCCACTGTGAATACAGAATCGCAGTAGTCTTGTGATGGAACTATCATTCTATCTGGCCAGCACATACACACTTGTGTACTTGTGTGCATTCTGCACTGAGGAGCCAATTATTTAACACATGGACAGACTGCTCACTTCTAAGCCTACAGGACACATGCCTGATTTTTGTGCCATGAATCAATGACTCCTTGCTATGACTCTGACCAAGTTATCTTGCTACACACCCATCTTCCCTCCTTTGTTCCAGCCCTCCACTCATCAGCCAATTCCTCTTGTGATTACAGAATTCTTTACAAAAAGTCAGAGCCCAATTCTAGAAAGTGACGTCAGAAACACAAGAGAGCAAGGCCAGCCTGAAACACTCACTAATCTGCTAGCTGCTGCCTTCTGAGCTTTGCCAGGGCGATCTGTGGCTTTCTTTCGGATTCTAAGTGATCTGAACAGGCATTGAACGTTGAAGTGCTTCATATTAACAAGGCGCTTTCAGGCCTTGCTGTTGCATTCTGGGACTTGTCATGGTAACCTCCAAAGCAACAGGAAGAGAACAAACTAAATCGCAAGCCTGAAGGAAGGCTGCTGCAGATATGCTGAATGTGGCCTTTCTTTTCAAGCAAAGAACCCTGTCCTCTGGGAACTTGGTAGTAGGTCTGACTGCAATAAAATTATTCTTCAAAACCAGTGGAGCTTGTTTTATTACACTCACTTTTGCTAATGCGTATGTATAAATGTAATGGTGTGTGTGTGTGTGTGTGTGTGTGTGTGTGTGTGTGTGTGTGTGTATGAAGAGGCATGTTGTAGCCTGGATTACACTTCCCACAGACAAGGGGTTCTACCTGGTCAACGACTGGGATTATAGTAGATTCATGCATCATTATAAATGTTGCACAAATATGGAAAGATGATCTGCTTAGCCTTTACCAGATTCTCAGCATCTGAGATCTTCAGCAGGGCAGGAATTACAACTCCGAGATTTGGTTAGTGACTGCCAGAACCCACTCCCACAATACTCTTCCTGATTTCAGGTCCTAAACTCAGGGTCTTTGCTATTACCAGAGTTCAATGGCATGCTGCCCAGAAGAAAGGCTCTTATCTGAGTTAGTTCTGCCACCTACAGCCCACAGCCCAGCAAAGCCACTGCATCACCATAGCAAATAGGATGCGTCATCTGCATATGTGACTAAAGGGGCTACAGGGCTGCCTCTCTAGCCCCAGACCTCTCCACTGCAAGGGAATGGCTTTAGGAATTCTTGATTAGCATGGGGAGAGGCAAGCTCCTTGGGGGTAGGAAGATATTGTTTGTATTCAAGGGGAAGGATGACATTTTTGAGGATTAATTCCTGGTGTGTGTTTGTGGTTGGGAAGAAGACGACTGTCCAATACCCAGAGAGAAATTGCACTGTAAAAACAAAAGCAATAATGAGTTTTCAAAATAAATATAGCTCTCCCGATGCATTGATGACTTGAAGCTGGTAACCACTTCCAGGCCCAAAGAAGTTGTCTTTTCCATACAAGTTGATATATAATGAAAAATAGTTGCCTCAGAAGGATGTGATTTCCTGAGATACTTGAACATGAATCCAGGGAAGGTTTCTTAATACATTTGAATCATTTTGAAGAGGGCAGAGATTGTGTGTTATTCTCATTTGTGTGTGTGTGTGTGTCCCTAACATTAAGCTGAGAGTGCTTGACACTGAGGAAAAAGATGGAAACAAATATTTTATGGATGTAAAACAATGACGATGTGGTTTATTTCACAATCTGTTTTGTGCTTGCTAATATTCAAGCCCAGTACCCACATTGCCAAACACTTATACATTAGAAATGTGATCTTACATTTGTACAGTACACAAGGTGGGTGTTGTGGGGTACAGATGAACCTGAAAGCCTGTGTTATTAAGTAGCTTGCCCGAAGATGCATACCTATAAACAGACAAAACTCATACCTCTACTTTTTAGCCTGTAAATTCAGACTTATGCTGGTCTGTAGCTGGTACTGTTGTAAGCTGAATTGCAATATCAAGGAAATAAAACCAAAGGAAAAAGTTTGAAGACTTTTTCTAACTTTTTTATTTAAAAAATTTCCTGTTCCCTAGAATTTCTCTGAAAGAATTTCCTGCTATACTTTAAAAAAAAAAAGATGTAAATAATTTCCGAGTCTGACCAAATCTAGCAGTGCTTCTACAAGGAATAATTCATTCTGAAATCTGCTTGTAGAAATGATTGTGGAATCTTTCACACCATTTGGTGCACAGACTTTGATTTCCAGGAAGGAATTCTTAATAGAAAATATGCACATTAGAGTCTTCAAATCCTGTTGAAATACAGAGCTAATTGTGCAGCAAGTCAGCCTCTCTTGATGGTTTTTCCTTTTCAACATTTTAGATTTCACAAGGGATTCCAAATTAAGCAAACACACACACACACACACACACACACACACACACACACACACACACAATCATGCACGCATGCAAACACACACAATCAAAACTCTGTCATGACAAATCCCTGTCCTGTTCCTTTCTGGGTTTCTAACAATGCATTCCTAGAATTCAGTGGCACTATCCTTGAAGCCAACATTGCACTTGCTTTGTTCAAGCTGTTAAAGGGGAAGTGAAAGATACTGAGGATTTGCTCCACGGGAAAAAAGTGCCCAATACCCAGAGAGAGTACTGTGCTTTGAATTTAGCATGGCAAGCTTACTAGGCCAACACACTGTCACTGAGCTTTGCTTCCTACCCAGACACATCTATTTATTTTAGGTTTGCCACCTACCCAGCTTTTCTGTTGGGATGGGATCTGATAAAGTTTCTTCCCAGGCTAGCCTGGAAGCATGATCCTAGGAGTATTTACCAGCGTTCTATATGGGTACCTTGAAGGCCCCAAAATCAAACCCAGTGAAACCAGAAGAGCAGAACTTGGAAGTGTTCATTTTTAATAATCAGCCCATCTGATTTGGTTGGAGATGTTCCTTAGACCTCACCTTGAACATTAGCCAGGAAAAATCTTCCAGTCTTTCTAAGAATCAGTCCTTAAATGCATCCCATTTATTTGAATTTTAAAAAAAAGGAAATACAGAGATCAGAGGTGCAGTCTCAGCTTTCAGAGACTCTATTGTGCAGTAGAAAGGACAAGACTTTAGAGCAGATGGTTATAATGCCTGAGAAAGTTCATGTAGCAGAAAATGCTGGGTACAACGAGAGAATGGTAGGAAGTGCCAGCCAGTGCAGAGAGAGGCACACATTTGGGAGAAAGGTGGTATGAAAGAAGTTAATATGTTGTCAGGGATGAGCAGGCCGAGGCTAAGTATTGGCCATTAGAATTCAGTGGGCAAAAGGCAACATGGCCCCAGGGGAATTGTTTGAAAGTGAAAGATGATGTAAAGGGAGGAAATCATAAGGAAGATAGAACAATAGAGCTGGAGGCTGCCCAGGTGTCTTTCATTTAAAAAATGATGCTTTTTCCACATGGACAGGTATAATGCTATACTTGTATCACTGTCATTGCGACTGGGATTCATACATGTTTCCAAATGCGCTCCCTTGTCCTCTGCAATTCAGAACCCTCAGTGCAGTGGTAGTTGGATAGCCTTGCTCCAGAAGGAATTCTTTGATAGTCTTTCATTACTTCCCCTTCTTGTTTCATCAAAGGAAAGTTGAAAATTTTAACAAGAGAGACAGTGAGGTGACCAATGCAGAACCTTAGTAAAAACTCCCACATTCAAAGATTAGTGATGTATGCTATTTATCTTAGCTTCATGTATAAAATATAAACAAGTACAGGAACAAAAGATAACAGTGTTCATCATCTGCCTTTATAAGAATTAGGATCAAAATGTATCTGTACATTTAAAAGATGGATTTCACTGCCAGATAATCTGCATAAACTAGCATTGGACCTCTCAGTGTGTGGTTATACAAACATGATCAACTGCCTGCGTGCTCTGAATTCATAATAGAGCTGTGTGTATACCCAGAATCTATACAGAAGATGTGCCTGTGCGTGTATAAAAACGAAATTCAGCTGTAATATATTATAAATGATACTCTATTAAGTGAGTATAATCAAATGCTGGTAATATTTCTTTCTCCTCAAATGTAGATAGGGAAAATCAAAACCAAGGAAAGAAAGAAAAGAACTCATAAGCTGTCTAACTGATTCCTGCTGTTAGCATTATTTATTATAATTAATATCATTCAGTAGCAGGATACCAATGTCTCTGAACTTCTTGCAGTTGTGTGTAATACTGGAGCCAATGCAGGAACTGATGTCAAGACACAAAACCTACAATCTCAGTCCTCGAGACTGCCTGAAGACCTGCTTGTTTCAGAAGTGGCAGCGGATGGTAGCCCCGCCAGGTGGGTACACTGTCATTCTTCATTGTCCCCCTAAATATACCTGCGGAGATTTTTATCCCTGGCTAGGAAGAAAAGAAGTCATCCTAAATTTACCCCATGTCATTTGTAAAGGATATCCTGTCCATGATTTTGGAGCTAAGGAATATCTTCAGGATTACTTATAGTCTTCTTGCTAACAGAGTAGGACCTAGAGAAGTAAAATGGCTACTTATCCACAATCATCAAGAAGGTCATTGGCAAAGTCAAGGTCAGAACCAGGTTTTTCTGTCTCCCAAATCATGAATTGTAACAATAGGCTAGACTGCTGGCTTCTTACAGTCTAGTTTTTAGAATGCAAGGAAAGAAAAAAGGGAGAGAGGGAGGGAGGGAGGGAGGGGAGGGGGGAAGAGGGGAGGGAGGGAGAGGGTGGGAGGGAATAGATAGAGTATCAGGTAAATGAATTGAAAGAAGAGAAAGAAAAATGAAGAGCCGTACAGACTGAGTGAGGGGGAAAGAGGTAAGGAGGAGAGAGGAAGGGACAAAAGGAGAGAAGGGGAGGAGAGGGACAGAGAAGGTACAAAAAGTTTGCTATATTTTTCAAGATGTAGTTTATCAAGAGTCTTTTCAAGATGTAGTTTATCAAGAGTCACTCTGATCATGGAAAGAATACATAAAAGACTGCCTTTCTCTCACTTCTTTAGACTGCGGTTTAGATACTATAGTCTCCTGCTGGGGTTCTGAAATTACTGCTTCAAGTCATCGTTAATTGTCTTTCTGTCTAATACATTTTCACTCCCAGGCTTGTGCTGAGCTTCATTGATCATAAAAGCAAAACGTATGCATTCGCTAAAATTATTTTTATAAAGAGTAATTATTAACACGAGGCACATAGCTCTTTGAATCACAAAATATAATGGTCACCTTCTCCTGGTAATTAGCCAGGGGCTTTATATAAAATGAATGTAGAAGATTTAACCAAAGTTAGAAAGCCAAGAAAATAAGGGTTATTTTTGCAGAGAATATTTCACTCTGTCTTTGAGGAATTTTAGATTTTACAATATTATTTTTCAAAGTATAATAAGTGGGTTTAAATTAGCCTTATTTCCTCTTTCAATATTAATATGTCCTTATGAAAAATCTCTACTCACTCACCAAATACTTTAAGCACCTGTCGTTTCCAACATAGGCATGTATAACTCATATCATTCATTCCTTCATTCATCCATTCTTACTTACTTATTGAGTCCCTACTGGGGAGAAGGCACTGCTATAGCTATTTTGAATATAACACTAAAAGAAACACTAGGAAATATTGGTCCTTAACTGTAGCATTATGACATATTTATTATGAGCCCATCAGATACAGTGAACCCTGAGACATAGAGCAATACTTGACCCAAGTAGGTAATATATGTAAATGATGTCGCACACAAGTTCCTGTGTCTCCAGAGACCTTGCCCTCACTTCAATAGCCTATCACTCAGAGGAATGTATAAAATGTTCATTTAGTTTAAAATTTTATGAGTAAGTACAAATGCAATTACTTTTCAAAAGGTAGTAAATTTGAGCCGGGAGTTTGTCCTAGTGGTAGAGGGCTTGGCTAGCATGATTCCTCCATACCACATACACAGAAAAAGCCAGAAATGCTGTGATAGAGCGCTAGCCTTGAGAAAGTCCAAGGACAGTGCTCAAGCCCAAAGCAAAAAGATATGCAGACCTTGGTATCTGCTTGATGTAAAATGTTGTGCTCAAGTTCCCTTTCAGCTTCATAATGTAGAACAAGTCTATTTCTTCTTTCTGTCATTTTCCAAAATAAGACCCACAAGGTAACTGAAAAAAATACTAAGGGGGCCAGGAGGGTAGCATAGTGGTAGAGTGCTTGCCTAGCATGCATGAAGCCCTGGGTTTGATTCCTCAGTAGCACATACACAGAAAAAGCTGTAAGTGGTGCTGTGGCTCAAGTGGTAGAGTGCTAGCTTTGAGAAAGCCCAAGGACAGTGCTCAGGCCATGAGTTCAAACACCAGAAATGGAGAGAGGATGGAGGGGGGGGGGTGATAGATATTCACCTCAGAGCAAAAGGAACAAAATATTTATGGGAGAAAAAGTTGCACATAAGTAGGACCACAATCCCATCTTTTCTTCCATGTCAGGGATAACTTTGTGGATTAAACTATCTTTGAAATGAGCCTCATTAGAAAGCCCCTCCTCTTGCCTGCCAGAGCATCACAGAAAGTTTAAATAAGTGTATTACAAGCCCAGTAACCAAGTTCTCACCATCAGAGAAATAGGTTAGCAATATGGACCATCTCGCCTGACATTTCCAACTTGTTCAACAAATGCATGCCAAAAGCTTTCTCAAAGCTTTTCTCATCTTCAAAGCGAAGATTATAATACCTAGTTAAGAGGGCTGTTAGGAATATAAAATAGCACGCAGGAAACATAAATTATGTCACGTGGAGTAAATCATTATACATCGCAGACAAGTGAATATATAATTTTACTGTACCATACATTACTCGGAGTCCCTGTATTGCTAGGAAGGAGTTGCCCCATCACAGTTAGAATAGTTTTCTCGATTTTTGAATGGGCATTTCTTAAATGAGGTCTCATTTTCCTTCATTGGTGTACTGGCTATACCAGTATATTACTAGAAGTGTTTAAATAACACACTCTAAACTGTGGGTTCTCCTATAGAATTGGGAAATTCATCCCTGAACTCATATGCAGAGCCCAGCAAACTAATGCTTTGTCTTTTCTTTTAAGACTAGACTAGCTAAGTTCAGTAGAGGCAGGCTGCAGTGTGGCCCTGAGCCAGTAGGGGACACTGTTGCATGCAGAACACCAACAAAACTGGCTAAAGTGTGTGCTTCTCTCATATCCTGAGGGTTCTAGGGGTGCCAGGAGCCCTTCCTTCCTTTATTAGAAAGGGACAGTCATCCAGGGGGATATATTGTTCCCCAACTTTTCTCCAAGTAAAAATATTTTCCCTTTGATTATGAGTATTTTACGTGTAGCTCATATCTACATAGTAGTAAACGACAGGCCTATAATTATAAGTAACTGTTAAACAAAAATCATTTGATCTACATGCAGGAGGAAACGAGTCATATCTATTGTACTAAAGTACATTCTTTCTAACTTAGAGACTCTGCTACTGGAGATGGAATGGTGGTATTGTTACCTTGAAGCTGTTCCCCTGGAATTGAGTCTTTTCCCTCTTTTGTATTATAGCAGAACCCACAAGGCAGCCAACAACCAAACGGAGAAAAAGGAAAAATTCTACCAGTAGCACTTCCAACAGCAGTGCTGGGAACACTAGCAACAGTGCTGGAAGCAAGAAGAAGACCACCGCGGCCAACCTGAATCTGGCCAGTCAGGTACCTGTAAGTCTCACTTTCCTTTTAGGCCTGAAATCTTGCTTTTGCCGATCTCCCTACTCAAGGGACTTGAGTGAAAGTCTCTTCCAACTTGGAAAGAAAGTATCTGGGCAGGTTAGAGGTGGGAGGGGTGGAAGGGCACATGACTGGCATGATGTGGGGTGGGAGGTCAGAATCCTGCCATGGAATACTCCTCAGCCAATCAGGAATTAGGAGGGCATATTAAGAGTTGATGCTGCAATGAGACCTGAATTAAAAAGCCATCAAAGGCACCGACAGGAGATATGTCACTTAAGGTTTAATTAAAATAGCACTTAGCAACATGCTCCATTGGCGTAGGAGGGCCTCTCAACACTAGAACTGGAGACCCTGTGCACAGCTGGAAACTGGCCCCCAGAGCTCTGGCCCCATACTGTAACTTGCCTGGGCCTTTTCCACATAGGCCACCCCTCTTATTTTAAGACCCAGGTAATTAATTTGCAGCCAGGAAAAAAAAAATGCTGTTCAGGGGATTTCACTTTGTCCATTTCATTAGCGCAGGGAGAGATCAGTCCTTGGGTTAATCTCAGCAATCTTGACCCTTTGACCTCTTTGTTTCTTTCCTGGGTCTGGACAAAGGTTAACCACACTGGCAGCTGAAGGTAGACTCCGAATAGCACAGACTGTGAAAGGACTGTCTTTGTCACCTGTTCCTTCTGAACTGTGTCCCTTCTGCCTAATTCCTTCCTGCCTCTGATGCTATTGCTCCAGTATTAGACGAATGCGTCTGAATTGCCCTGCAAATAGTTCCCATCCTTTCTTTCCCTTCCACGGGTCCTTGTGGGTTTTCCTTCTCTGCTGCCTTTGTCACTTCACCCTGTCATCAGGTGTTTGACTCTCATTCTAATCCCAACCCTTCTTGGTGCTTCATGGTCAATCTTTAACACTATGTCTTCAGAGTTGCACCCCATTTCTGGTTTCTTCCCTCCACCAGTGTGATTTTTACTTCTGTGGACTTTGTCACCTCCTCCTATCACCACCACCACCATCCATTACCTTCACCTGACTCATTCTGATTCTGCCCCATCTCTTTCCATGACAGTGGATTTTTACATGCACAGTCCCCACTTCCAAATGTGCCTTTCTGCCCCACCCTCTTTTACCTACTTTCTGTTGGTCAATTCTCATTAGACAAAAATCAAGCCTGTCAGTATCCAGAAAACTCCATAGGCCACTGGGGGGTGAGATTTTCATGTTCACAGCATTAGAAAGAAGAGTTCTTGGAGACACTGGCCATTCTCTATGGAAGATACCATTTAAATGTTAAGGTTATACAAATACAAACTACAGTCCTCAAATAATGGAACTAGATCTCCCTTCTTCAGTTTTTTGAATGGGCCTTTACATCCTTCACCCTAGACAGTCAGGAGGCACCAATTCAAAGGAGAGGAAGTGAGTTTCTTTCATAAGCTGCCAGAAAGTTATGCCTGATTCTGGTTAACAATGCCTAAGGAAAATAATATGACATAAACAAATGGACTGAAATTGTATACACGATGAGTCCATTTCCTCTTTTAGGACTAGAGCTGTAGAATCCAGTAGCAAAGGACTAAAGTATATGTCAAAGACTTCTAGAAATGTGTCTTCACTTCTGAAAGGCACAGAAGCTGCAAGTGTGCAGAGCAGTTGAACAAGTGTCTTCTGAGTTCCCAGGACACATAGCAGACTGTGTCAAATACTGGTAATTCCAAAGTTAAAAACAAAAACAAGAGACTCACACTCTGTCCTTGAGAAGCTCATGAGCTAGGCTATAAAATGAGAAGGTTTCTTCTCCTGTCAGCTCACAGAATATAGTATTGGAAAGGACTGGACTCACTTTGATGGGTTATCCATTAGTGATGTCTGACACTGGTTTAGCAGTTGAGAGTGAAAGGTTACACGTTGTATATTTTTTTTACATCCTTGATGTAGACAGAATCACTTCAATTTTACTTTTAAAAAACGTATTTTTTTCTCTATGATTTCCCTGTCTTCCAAACTACCCGTTGCATTTTAGTAGAGGACTTGTGTTAAGTGATATTTTCATGAGTTTCGATTTTTGGAGGTGGGGAAGGGGAAGGATTTTGTAAGCAAGACACCACTAGATATGGAAAGCTGACTTTCAACACTATCCTCACATCTTGCAATTAGAGGGTTAATAAAGAAAAAAAAAACTTGCAATGGTCCAGAGAGGCAGAGAAGAAAAGCAGGTTAGGGAAGTGTTATAAATCTCTAGGCACCTTCAACTTGAATGGATATTAGATGATAAGCACGGGGTTTCTGGCAGTGGCCATGTCTTTCAACTCTGTCTATTGAATGGTCAGTACGCTCTTGCTGTTGGAGTAGAAATAATGTCTGCAGGCACCAGCTGCCTGGTCCATGACCGCAGCCAGGGTCTGCTTAGCTGCTGAGGCAGCAATGTGGTATGTGGCCAGGACTAGGGTTTAATCCTTGGATTCTGCTTCTCACTCCATGAGCAGGGGCTAGGAGCCATCCCGAACTGCAGCCTCAACCCTGGGAGGGATGGAGACCTGTGTCATTCAACAGCAGTGACCCCTTCTGGCCAATTTAAGGAGAAGCATTGAGGGGCCCTGAAAGGAGTCACTTCCAGTCCTCCTCAGAGGTTGGTGGTCCTTGCACGGGGAATTAGTGAGAAGATGTGAAAATGGGCAAAACCTCTGCTCCTGGGCTCTAGCCCAGGAGCAGAGGTTGACTTTGTGGGATGTCAAGGGCAGACGGGCTACTTGTAATGGATTCCTCCTGTGGCCGCTAGCGGGACTTCCAGTCTGACAATAGGAAAGAAATGTGCTTCCGCTGCCAATGTTGGGGGATTTTTAGAGATACAGGGGTGGAGGAAACTACAGCTCCTGTTCCCCAGGTAGTGTCCAGAATGTTCCACAGTTAGCCAGAGTGGAGTCATTATTCTAGTGTAAAGGTTTAAAAAAAGTCAAGTAGAAATGTGCATATAATGTTTTGAGTGGCCTCATGTACATAGAAAGTCCTTATTCTTTATACAGCTTTCCTTCTATCAGTCATAAAAGCACTGAACAAACACATATACATACATGAATACACACAAATATGCATAATCAATCTAATGTGGTATCACTCTGAAAACACCTATTCTGGGCATCTTTTACAATTGTTCCTAGACAGAAAGAAAAAGATTTCATCATACATGACAAACTTCCATTAGTCCTATTTAAAGTGACTCAACTAGCACTTTCTTAGCACTTCTCTTGCATGACTGTTGTTTTCTCATGAACACATCTGTTGTGCTGGGAACTTTCCTTCTCAAGTCACGCTTCTGTAGACTGCTTCTTGTTTCTCCTCTGTGTTTTTAAGTCATGCTTCCCTCCTCATATTTTCCCCGGCTCTCTGGGTGATTTCACGCAAAATTTCAATACTAATGCAGACCTAATATCATTCTCCCTTCCAGAGATACCTAATGCATGTGTTTCCTTAGCCTTTCAAAGTATGCTGCGCAAATGTCATTAAATGAGATTACTTTTCATGTTGTGCTCTGGCCAATCTTGTCTGATTTTTTTTTCTATCTGCCTTTGTTCCTGTCATAAGTACAGTCTCCTAATTGCCTGTAACTAAGTGACACTTTCCTATCTGGACATCCCCAGTGGATCACAGGGCAGCTGTGCTGTTAACTGAATCATGCTCGCATATCCGCGTGGTGCCCACATCCCATCTGAAACCCCATTGCCATTCTTGCCAGTCAAATAGACTATGTCTATTTTGCATCTCATCTTAAGAGTCCTCATGAGTCTCTTTATATGTCAGAGTCATTTCTGGTCCTTTGTTGCCTAGTAACCACATTCTTAGAAGCACTTAATTCAGTACCCTACCAGCACCATTATTACTGAGTTAACCAAGTACACACTTTAAGAATTTAGTCTGTCAGGGACATTTATAACATCATTCTCTTTAAAATGATACTCTCTTAAAATTATTGTGTATCCATTCACAAGAGTGACAAGCCAGAAAACATAGTTAGAAAATGTATTGACTTATCTCTCCTCACTCGAGGGAAAGGGAGAAGCAAGGTTTTCCATCCCACACAGATCGGGTGGGGATTAAACTATGCGTTCAATGGGCCCCTTCAGAATAGGATCAGAGGTCCCGCCCCCTTCTGATCCGAGGTAGAGTTTTCTGTTATACTTCCAGCAACACCTTCTCTTGGTTGGTAAAATCCCAGTTTTCAAAGCATTTCATAGAACAAGCCTCTTTGCCAAGAGACACACTGTACAACTCCAAACTCATGAGGTCTTTTCTACCTTGTGGGGATGATAGCTGCTCCCTCAGAAGCAGTATGCTTTCAAGTAAACTATTGCTCAGACTTGCCCAGCAATCTGACAGGTGTCCTGGCCCAGGCCCAGATCAATCATCAACTGATATGGTTCCCTTTGAACAAAGAGGCCAGTGCAGTTCCCTGTGAGTGCAGGCCCCAACCATTCCCCATCCTGGCTTCCTCCAGCTGTGGCCTCTCCAGGGCTCCCAGCTACAGTAGGTGATTTTCTTGTTTGCACGGAAGGACAATTAGTGTTAAAGTAGTGATTAGATGGATTCTTCTTGCACGCTTCCATTCCTGATGACGAGCAGCTTCATCAGTGTAATTATAATTAACTCTTTTCATCTTCCTTTTATGGCACCAGCTGGATGGACTGGTTCTCTTTACTGCCCAGATTGGTTGCAGGGTTGCCTGTGTGGGGATAGGTGACAGGCGCCATGAAATAACAGATGGTAAATTCAGGGCTTGTTGGCAATCAGCAGGTTTTTGCTAATGACTTAATTAGCTATGCAAATTGTCAAATCAGTGTGAACATTGTTTTTATCGAAAACTTTACCTAAATTAATTACCATAATTAAGTAGCAGAATGTCAAGGATATTGGCTGAATAAAAGGGCCTGGCTGAGTAGAAAAAGAGAGAGGAGAGAGAGAGAGGGGGGGGGAGAGGTGCTATCTTCAATTAAAATGCATTCCATTCTTGAGACAGAGAAAATACTACTTGGACTGAGTGGTGTGAACATTTCAGAATGGCACCTTACACAAATTCCCATTTAGTGCTGGTTTCCGAAATCCCTTGATAATCAAATTAGCAGATTTTTGGAAGTACTGAAAATCAACCCAGCAGAAGGTTCCATAAGGTCCTCTCGAAATCCACCCCACCCCCCGCCCCGTGTCAGCGAGTTCAAAGCGTGGCTTTTTTTTTTTTTAATTTTGAAAAACTCCATTTTTTTATTTCTGCAGATTGCTAGCATTGCCCGTTCTCCGGTGTCAGGCTGCGCACTCAGGACATAAACTCGCGTGGTTGTTACATCAGGAGGCAATGTTTATTTCCTGTAGAATGCACACATGCGTCTCGCCCCCCATCCCCGACATTGAGAAATGACACCCCTATCCCACCCCATTGTACAGCACACGAGTGTGTCTGTCCTAGCCTCCCCAGCTCCTGCCACTATTGTTTTAAGCTGAGCTTCTCTCTCCCAAAGGTTCCCTGTAATAATGTCAGCTGCTGTTCACAGGATGTGATGGTGGTAGGAGAGCCAACTCTGATGGGAGGTGAGTTTGGGGACGAGGACGAAAGGCTAATCACTAGATTAGAAAACACGCAGTATGATGCGGCCAACGGCTTGGACGACGAAGAAGACTTCAACAATTCACCTGCCCTGGGAAACAACAGCCCGTGGAATAGTAAACCTCCAGCCACGCAAGAGACCAAATCAGAAAACCCCCCACCCCAGGCTTCCCAATAAGAGGTTCTGCCTGCAAACATCCACTGTGGATAGGCCCACCCGTGGGGGAGAGCTCTCATGGCAGACCTTAACTTTCAGGAGAGGAGCGAAGAGAAATTAAAACTTTCCCACACAAAGATCTATCCTTAAACCACGATCACCAATGATCTGGTTTTCTTTCTTGCATCCTTTTTTTTGTTTTTTTTGGGGGGTGGTGGTCGTGGAGCTTGAAATCAGGGCCTGGGTGTTGTCCCTGAGCCTTCTTCACACAAGGCTAGTGCTTGCTCTACCATGTTGAGCCATGGCGCCACATCTGATTTTCAGGTGGTTAATTGGAGATAAGAAGCTCACAGACTTTTGAGCCCAGGCTGACTTTGAACCACGATCCTCAGACCTCAGCCTCCTGAGTAGCTAAGGATTACAGGTGTGAGCTGCCACCACCCAACTTTTTTTGTTTTTGTTTTTTTAATTGAGAAGATCATTCTGAGTCAGTCTCACAGCCCTTGCTCGGAGGCCTTCACAGGAAGTACCAATACTGGCACTAATGGTAATTAAAATGAGAGCTAATGCTAGCGCATCTCCTGGCATGACCTGATCCATGTGTTTATTACGTTGAATTCCCTTTCCCATGCTTCCGAGGAAGGTTATGTTGTCCCTGCGTGCTCAGGATCGCATTAAATATGTCGAACCTAACTACAGATGACTTTTTAAGATTGTAAAATATTTTCTGCTTTTCTGACTTGCATTTGAGAGTTTCTTGTTTCAGTAAAAAAAGAAAAGAAAAAAAATCTGCTTTTGGAAAGTAATTTAAATATACTTTTATTTCCTTCCTTCATGTTTATTCCCCCTTTCCCCCTGCCTCACTGGGCAACAGCAAAGAGGGTCCAACAAAGTAACTTAATAGTCAAGCTGATGTGGATTGGTTCTTGAGTCTGAATTGCTTCAATATTATCCAAAGGCTGAAACAAGAAATGCCTTTTGTTCATCAAAGACAATGGGTAGATTTTTTTTTTAGATAATGAAGGACAGTTAGACCCTGGACAACGTATGCATATGTAAGGTTGCTGTTGATCCAAATATTTTCAAGCCATGTATTCCATTAATTTTGTAGGCAGTTTAAAAAATCTGAAACTTTTCCATGTTTTTTTTTAATCTGAGTTGTCTTCTTTTTTTTTCATGGTATATTTTGTGTATAATATTTTGTAAAGCCTTCACCTGATTCTTTTATGGGGACTCTTCTTTTGGGGCAATTCCAGTGTATTTATGTGAAACTTTATAAGAGAACTAATTTTTCCATTTGCATATTAATATGTTCCTCCACATATGTAAAGACACCGTGGCTCCGTGTGTTATAATAAAACAGCTGTATTTTATGTATGCTTTACTGGTAAGTGTGCCAATAATAAACTGTGTTAATGACCAAAGAAAGTGAATCTGGCTGTTTGTGTGTGTGTGTGTGTGTGTGTGTGTGTGTGTGTGTGTGTGTGTGTGTGTACCAATCTGCTCACAGTTACAAGAAGTGTTGAGCTGAGTCTTCAAGTCTAGACTCCAACTGAAGTGTAATATGATCAAAACCTAGTCTAAGGGAAGTTCACTGGCCCAGGCCACTAACTTTGAGACAAAACACATTCACATACGACAAGTCACATGAAATGGAATTGCCACTTGTAGATAAGGTAGCCAGAGAAGATGGAAGCCAAGAATTAGTGCTAGTTCATTCTCCAAGGCTGGGGAAAGCTGACCGGGGCAGGCAGAACCACAACTGTGTGCATCCCAATTGAGCTGCTGCTTGTGGCGCCCTAGAAAGCAACCCATGCTGAGTTTTACACCCAGAGGTCACAGAAACCCAGGACTAACAGATGAAGGCTGTCTCTCTCCATTTCATGCTGCTATAGCGTCCTACCACAGACTGGGTAATGTATCAGCAAATGTGCTTATCACAGCACTAAAGACTGGGAGGGCTAACACCAAGGTGCTACCATCTGGCAAGAACTGTGTTGCTGTGACAACCCAGGACAGGATGAGAAACTGAGGCAGTCGGGGTGGGGAAGAGGAGAAAATCAAACTCATGTCTTTATCAGGAGCCTACTTCTATGACCTATGGCAATTTACTCCCTCTGGGGATAGCACCATTCACAGCACCATGTACACAGAGTTCTTTTTAAAGGACTCACCTTTCAATACTGCGATACTAGCCATTACATTACAGAGCACGGACTTTGAAAAAACTTTTTATTTTTTGGTCAGTCGTGGGGCTTGAACTCCGGGTATAGTCCCTGAGCTCTTCAGTTCAAGGTTACCACCCTACCCCTTGAGCCACAATACCACTTCCAGTTTCCTAGTGGTTAACTGAAGATAAGAGTCTCACGGGACTTTAGTGTCCAGGCTTGAGATGAACCTTGATCCTCAGCTCTCAATCTGAGCCACCGTGCCTCGCTGAAAAAAACTTGTGAAAGATCACCTGCTCCCCGTTATCTCAGGATGTTCTATTCTCAGCACGCTGAGCAGTTATTCTTGAGGTTTACAGGTAAGAAAAGGGGGAGAACTAGCTGAATCCACAGCCACCCAAGAACAATCCGGTGACCTGTACTCGAGACACAGGGACCCCTAAGTGCTGGGCACATTCCTCAGTGTTGTAAGGCAACATGGTTCTGGGTTTGTCAGGGCCACTCGAGACTATTGCCAAGTGGAAAAGCAGAGATTTCCACTAGAGTGTGCTTACTCTGCTAAAAAATAAAAAAATCTCTAATTGAGCTCATGAGCATTATTTCAATCTTCACAACTGCTGTATATAATAAGCATTACTAGCTCTCATTTTCAAAAAGTCAATGTTCCTCTTGCCTCATTTTCTGAAAGATTTTGTTTATGGAGTATAGAAAAGTTGCTTGAGGACCTATTTATTTTCAAAGATTATTCCATAAGATAGATATATATAATGGATGGATGGATAGACAGACATACAGACAGACAGAGATAAGTAGATAGAAAGTAGATAGATAGATAGACAGACAGACAGATGATAGATAGATAGATAGATAGATAGATAGATAGATAGATAGATAGATAGATAGACAGATAATTTTTCCACCAATCAGAAAGATAAGGGAAGAAACTTGTTATAATTTAAGGATTTTTTTAAGTGCCAGTCTTAGTTTATCATCACAGCAAAGGTTGGTAAGGAGGGCTTAAAAAGGAGAAATTCAGAAAGAATAAGTGTTTTAGGTTGGCAGCCCCAGAAGGAGAGACTGGGGTAAAACTTTGGGAGCATGGAATTTATTAGAAGAATTTTCTTGGAAGAAAACCTTTAATAGAGTAGGAAAATAAAGGCAAGGGAGGAACTGGAACCAAGAGAAGCTGTGGATCATAGCAGTCTATTTCCTGGGCCTAGCCTGTGGAGAGACCTCTCTACAGAGTACTAGAGGTGGCCTCCAGGCACCTGAACCAACCCATCACTGGCTGGAGACCATGCAGAGGGTGTTTGATGGAACTGGAATCTTCAAAACGAGGTCCATTCTGCAAAAACATCGATGAGGTGGCAGCATTCACGACGAGGGATGGGAAGGTTGGCTTCATAAAGAGGCTATCTAGGCAGCTATAAAGTGACTCAAGAGAACAATCTGTTATTGTGGTTTATGCTTCTGAGAGCTCTGCCAGCACTGTTGAGGAATGGGCGCCAGCCTCAGAAGCTTGTCCAGACTGGATGTCCAACATGGAACACTTGAAGCACTGCCTTCTAGGTAGGAAGTTAGCCAAGTCTGCCTACTGGAATGTGTTCTTATAGCTTCCCCCTGGGTTCTTACAGAATAGTGTTAGCTTATGAAAGATATTATCCCAAGACAGAGGAAACTCCAACTGCCGATGTTCAAAACCAGCGCTGAGTCACTTCTGTATGCAAGGAATCCCAAAAGACAAGATTCAAGGAAGAAAAGAAAGTCCTCTTGTGGGTGGGCATGTGTGATGCGAATTAAGGGAAGAATTGGTGGTGGCCATCCTTTCCAAAGGTCTTTACAACAACATCCAAGGCAACGTGGAGTGAGATTAAAGCCTGTTGAACTTCCTCCATACCTTTTCTTGCTTCTCAAAGAAAGTCAGATCAGTCAACTCATTCTTCAGGAGGTAGAATGGGCTAATGCTTGGTCCTGAGTGTCAGCTTAGCTGCTGTCCCTCCCGCCACACTCAGCTCATTCCACGCATGATTCTGCCTGCTTGGCTTCCATCTCTCTACTGGCTATATCCCCGCTCTTTTTCTGAAGACCACATTTGCAAGAAGACATTTCACAGGCATGAGGATATCTTCCCAGGCAAGTCACATAGTTTGTTCACTAGGCTTTAAACTTGTGTCTTCAAGGCCTGACCGAAGCCTGGCCTCCTTTCCCCAAAGCACACTGGCCTACAGGCACAATAATGCTCTCTCCCACTTCAGGTTATGATAGGAGCTTGATACACACAATGTCTGGGTGGGTATTTGAATTGTTCCAAGCTCCTATAATAAAACAGTACAGTAAAGAGTATCTAATGAACACACAGAGAAACGTATTCCTACAATCCTGGCTGTCAGTCATTTGCATCCGAAGCATAGTGAGATTCTGGTGAGGGCCTTTTTCAGATTCTTGCCAATTAAATCCTCGTAGAATAAGCAGAAGAGAGAACTGCCATGTGTCCATTTTATAAAGACACCAGTCCCACGAATGATGGGTTCCTCCTCATGAGATGCAATCACCTCTCAAAAGCCTCTTCTCCAAACACCATCACCTAGGATAAGGGATTCAGCCTGGGATAAGGCATTCAGTTCCTCACAGTGAGCTCAGGTTACTATATTCCAGTCTGTAGGTGGGACAGGGAGTTAAGCCATTCGCCCACAGCTGCAGAGCTCTAAGATTACAACATGCTACCTGGAATTTGAACAACTTCATTAGATTTTCTGTCAGGTATCCAGTCTGCAGTAGAGGGAGGGTGGGAGCCAGTGTTCACTAGCCTAGAGGCAGGTCCTGCCATCTACCTTTCTGCTGCTCATTATGTGTCTTGAGGGTTTGCCAGATCAAGACTCTCTGCTTACCTGGTAATGGAACTTGCAGAGAGGCCCCCATTTAAGACCTTGAAATCTCAAGGGCATCTGACAAGGGGTTTATAAGTAAGTGGCCTGGTCCTGAGGGAAATTCATTCTCTCTCCATTTCTCCTTAACCTTGAGGTGAACATTTAAAGCAGTAGGATAACACAGCCCACATGGATTTTATTCAGGGCAGAGTGCAGCAGAAGCAAAGCCATGGAGATCAATTTCCCTAAAACAGGATTTGCAGCATCCTTAGGAAATGCATTTTATAATGAGAAATCCCCTCTGTCTTCCACAGGAAAAGAGTGACTCATTTTTTTTGTTCTGAGTATAAACTAATACATGCTCATTTTAGATAATATGGACAAACAAGAATGAGAAGGATATAATTTCACCTCACTGATATAACCATTATTAATATTCTGATACCTATCCTTCCAATATTTTCTTGGATCCACAGGCATTACAATATTGGTTTCACAGAGAATAAACAGTTACATGTTTTCACGCTCATTTAAATTATGTATAATAAATCACTCTACAACCATTTCTTTGAACACATGATTTCAGTTTCCAGATAATGGTCCATTCATTTATCAGAAGGTATTATCCCATTTATTTCCTTTTTATCCTATTAGAATTACATAGTCACTAACAAGCTGGATGAAAGTTGATTAGAATCTTTGAAACCAAAATTCATCTGTAAGTTGGACACATGATATGTGCCCAGTGTCATAAGAGTGAGTGAAGAGACTTCTATACCTCGTTCCTACCCTCAAAAGCATTGTAAAATCCTTTGTGATAAGAGACAAGTATGTAATGCTGAATGACAAGTGAATTATTGCTACCCACAGACATGAAAGGTCTGCTTGCTCTCTGGCCTCACCAACTTTTATTAATCAAGGTAGTCAAGATGGTATTTGAGACAGTTGAGATTTGGTTTTAAACAAAAACCAATATATCCACACTGTTGGGGTCTATAGAAACCCTTTTATTCAAGTACTTAAAGATAATTAAATAAAGCAAAATAAACACAGTATTACATGCAAAACCTCTTGCGGATAAGAAATCAGTAGCATGATATACAATATTTTATAGTAAAAGGCAAGGTATCAAGAACATATAAAACTATTAAATACTAGGTAAAAAAGCAAGATCAAAGAGAAAGAGCATTGATCAGTTTAATCAGTTAAACACTCTCTGTTAAAAGACAAAAGACATAAGTTAAAGATACAAGTAAACACATATGAGGTTTTATGCAAGTATACACAAATATGATATTTGAAGGGAAGAATTCAGAACTAACAATGAAAACTGATACTTGAAAGGTGGAGGATGGCAGTAATGAGAGAGGGGTAAACCACTGAAAAGAGGAAGGGGGAGAAAATGAAGTCAGAACATTCTATTCCTTTCCTACAGAATTTAGAAAATTGGGGAGAGGGAAGGGTTGACAATGATGAAAGGATAGTATAGACCAAAAAGCATTGCATTCATAAACTGACCTGTGGGTGGTGACTCCTTGTACAGCTACTTAAAGATAGTAAAATATAACTTTAAAAAGACAAAAGATAGAAGACCTAACCAAAAAGAGTCAATACACAGCAATTAAGAAAGCATGCATTAAAATGACTCAGAATCATTAAAATTTAAAGGATGAGAAACCATTTCAGTGACATATCAACCATACTAAGTAAGAATAAATGCATTCATCTTAGACAAAATAAAATCTGTAATTAGGAACTGTTGCATAGTATACTGACTTAAAAGTGCTTTTATGAGCCAAGTTATAAACCATCAAAATATAAAGCAAAAACTTTCAGGAGTCACAATGGGACTCAAAGAACAGATGTTAATATTAATGGATTATGTTAGCCTTTAATAAACAATGAAAATAATGACATAGAAATTAAATAAGCTAATTCATCAAATTTAAATTTGAGGTATATTTTTCCTTAGAATAGTTCACATTTCAGTATAAGGTGTTTTAAAGTTTTCTGAATACTAGGGCCAGGAAGGCTTAAAAAATTTCAACAGGGCTGGGAGTTTGGCCCAGTGGTAGAGTGCTTGCCTAGCATGCACGAAGACCCATGTTCAATTCCTTGGTACCACACACATAGAAAAAAAGTCAGAAGTGGTGCTGAGGCTCAAGTGGTAGAGCTCTAGCCTTGAGAAAGTCCAAGGACAGTGCTCAGGCCCTGAGTTCAAGCCCCAGGCCTGGGAAAAAAAATATTTCAGCAAGCTGCACACTGATGGCTCATACCTATAATTCTAGCTACTCAGGAAGCTGAGGTTTGAGGATTGAGGTTTAATGCCAGCCTGGGCGGAAAAGTCTGGGAAACTCTTATCTCCATTGAACCACCAGAAACCCTGAAGTGGCATTGAGGCTTAACGTGGTAGAGCCCTAGCCTTGAGGGAAGTTTAGGGACAGCACATGGCCCCCATGGCCCCACAACTGGTCAAAGGAAAAAGAAAGACTCAACAAAGCGGCAATTATTAAATTTGCATGTTTGGCTGACAATATAATAATCCAAAAATTAGCAGAAGTGTAACCAATTATTTACATTTTTAAAAAGCTCTCTGAAGTAGGGGCTGGGAGTTTGGCCTAGTGGTTGAGTGCTTGTCTAGCATGCACAAAGACCTGGGTTCGATTCCTCAGTACCACATACTTAGAAAAAAGCCAGAAGTGGTGCTGAGGCTCAAGTGGTAGAGTGCTAGCCTTGAGAAAATCCAAGGAGAGTGCTCAGATCCTGAGCCCAAGCCCAGGACTGGCAAAAAGGAAAATAAAAAAGTTCTCTGAAGTAATTCTTAGAGTAAATGAATTAAATTTAACATATATACATTATTTGGAAAAGAAGAGGAATTAGATTGTTATTAATAAATTGGTAAAAATATTTTCTATTTTCTGGTGTGCACTAATGTCTTAAACAACTTTGCTAAATTTTCTCAATTCTAGTAATTTCTCACTCCATTCTCTTTGTTTTTTAAAAAAACATAATTAACTTTTTTATAAATACAGATAATTCTTTTCCTTCCTAATAGATTTTTTCCTCAACAATGCTATGGCTAAATTTAAACTGCTTAAATAATGATGGTGACAAGAGACATCTTTAAAATGAAATTGATCCTTTAAGTGTTTCTATAATAGTGCTAATTTTGTCTAGTTGCTGAAAAGAAAAAAAGTGAAGTAAAATTTTCACAAATGCCATTTTGTCAGTGAATGCAATAGCTATGCTATGGACAAGAATGATTGGCCAGGTTCCATGGGTTCATGCTTGTAATCCTAGTTACTCAGCAGGCAGAGATCTGAGGATCTTGGTTTGAAGCCTGCTGGAGCAAGAAAGTCTGTGAGACTTCTGTTGGTGGGAGTGTAAACTAGTTCAACCACTATAGAAAGCAATATGACAGTTCCTCAAAAGACTAAACATAGAGCTCCCCTATGTCCCAGCAATTCCACTACTTGGCATTTACGCAGACGTCCAGAAACTAGGGCATACTAAAGCCACTGGCACAACAATGTTCATTGCAGCACTATTTACTATAGCAAAGATATGGAACCAACCCAGATGTCCCTCATTAGATTATTGGATGGTACTTATACACAGTGGAATTTTATGCTGTCATCAGAAAGAATGACATCGGCCCATTTGTAAGGAAATGGAAAGACTTAGAAAAAAAATCATATTAAGTGAAGTAAGCCAGACCCAAACGAACATAGGCTCAATGGTTTTCCTCATTTGTAATAATTAGTACACACCTAGGACTCTCCTAGCAGAGGATCATAATAGCACAAAACCTAGATTCATAAGGTAATATAGGATGAGACTAAATGAAAGGGTCTCTAGAATATGTAAACAAGAGCTTTATCTTGAGTGATTTTTGTTCCTAATGTACTATGTTATTTTTCTTCTCCTTTGTTGCCCTTTGATTAATCTCATATTGTTACTGTATCTGACTTTGCTACCTGGCATATTGTATGCAGTTTATTTGTTTATTTGAAATAGGAAAGGGAAGGAGGAAAAACAAGATGACTGGGGGAGGAGTAGGGGTAGGGAAATTGGGACAAAAACATGAAGAAGGGGTATCAATGTGTGAGAAGTAATGCACCTACTGTCTGGTGAATGTAACTGTAACCCCTCTATACATTACCTTGATAATAAAAAAAAAGTTTATGAAAAAAAGGTCTCTGTGAGATGCTTATCTCCACTGAACTACCAAAAAAGCTGGAAGGGAGCTATGAATCAAGTAGTAGGTGCTAGCCTCGAGCAAAGGACGCTCACAGACAGAGCCCAGGCTCTAAGTTTGCTAAATTTCTACTTGGCAATCATAGGTGATTTCCAAGTTTGCAGTGGTATTATCTTTGCTATTAACAAATTTGTACAAGCACCTATGCTAAGTAGAATTGGGCTATCGCTCTCTCTTTTTGTTCTATTTTCTCTTATGCAGATTTTTCCTATCTGCAAACAGCAAGCTGGAAATTATTTCATCTTCTGGGTTCTCAAGTCGTTTTTATGGTAGGATTATAGTATTAGGAAAACTTATTTATAACCACATAATCCAGAATGCTTTTGCAAGCACTATTATGATTTCCTATACAGAGGTGGGTTTATTAGGAAGAAATGTAAAAAAATGAATTTCGATTATTTTTTCCAGTACTGTTTTGTTTTTATTTGTTACCTTTTTCATGTATTGCTTTTACCAGTCGTTCAATTAAAGTTCAATTTTTAATTTTACTTCTTTGCTGCTTGATAATGATGAAATACAAAACTAAGTCTTCTCATCGATTACGGTGTTTGAGGGTTTCTTAAAGTTTTATTAGGATTAACGGCTCTCTCTCACTGCTATTCTTCCCATCATTTCTTTAAACTTCTAAAATTTACTTTTGAGGATAATTGCCTGGAAATTAACTGAATTAAAAGAGGCAGGCAAATATTTGGAAAGGTAATGAAAACACAGTTCATTTCTTCATGATCTTCCTCCTGACAGGCTTGGCTACTGCTGGCAGGGCCCCATCCTAGATGGTATTCACTAAATGACCACGCTCATTATTCATGAGAGCTAGGACTATACTTGTGGTCTTTTATAAACAAAGAGGTATGATGTATGGATCTGTTAGAATATAGAATCATTTCTCAGGAAATTGTTTTTGCACATCTGTATGACCCTAGCATCAACACTCTCTGTCTCTGTCTCTCTATGTCTGTCTGTCTGTCTGTCTGTCTGTCTGTCTGTCTCTCTCTCTCTCTCTCTCTCTCTCTCTCTCTCTCTCTCTCTCTCTCTCTCATCATGGGGTGTGAACTCTGGGCCTGGCGCTGCTCCTGAGTTCTTCAGCTCAAGGCTAGCACTCTACCATTTTTACCCACAGTGCCATTCCCCAGTTTTCTGGTAGTTAATTGACAATAATAGTCTCACAGACTTTTGTGCCCAGGATGGCTTTGAACCATGATCCTCAGATCTCAGCCTCCTGAGTAGCTAGGATTACAGGCATGAGCCACCGGTGCCTGGCAACTCTCATTTTTGTACCAGCTTTTCTGTGATAAATTCATATAGTACCCAATTCACATATTTAACTCAAATAACTGAAGAATTGTTGTTGGACTTGAAGTTGTGCAAGCATAACTGAAATCAATTTGGGAACACTTTTCTCAAGCTCCTCTACCTGTATCATTAGCAATCACTTCCTCTTTCCCCCAACAGCCCATCACCAACCCCAGGCAAACAGCCATCCATTCTGTAATGGACAAGTTTCCTTATTCTGAACATTTCATATAAATGGAGTGCCAGCTGGCCTTTTGAGACTGGTTGCTTTGACTTAGCCCAGTGTTCTCCAAGCTCATCCATGTTATAGCATTTATCAGTAATTAAAACCTTTTTGCTAGTAATGCTCTATTATATGGATAAACATTTAAACATTATCTATTATATAGATAAACATTTTATTAAGCACTCGTCTTGATCCCTTTGTGCTGTGATAGCAGCATAGAACAGATAGAGTAATTTATAAACAAAATTTACTGGCTTACAACTCTGGAGGCTGAGAAATCCAATATTGAGATGCTATCATCTAATGAGGATTTTCTTATTGGTGGAAGGGTGAAGAAAGCCAGAGCAAAGGAAAGCAGAACTTCCATAACAATTTCATTGGAACAGTCATGACAGTAATGTGCTCATGATCTAAATATCTCTAAAGAATCCACCTTCCAATACTAAGTGCTTGAATCTGAGCATGAATTTGGGAAGGAGCAAGCATGCTAACAATGACTCTACTTATCAGTGTTCTACATGGAAGATACTGTAAACAAGCTACGATTGTCATTTATATACAAGTTTTCATGTGGACATCTGCTTTTCATTCTTTTCATTTCTGCGGAGTATGTGTGTAACAGAAATTCTAGGAATGCAATTTCTGTTCATTAACAAATCTGTCTTTAATCCTAAAAGAAGTTTTAGCCAGACTTTCCCAAAAATGGCTGTCCCAGCTGCCACCAGCAGCAGCACATGGAATATACATCCTGTGTATTCCTCATAAGCTCTCCAGCAACTTGTGAGTTTACCTTTTACTATAGTCATCTTGGTTGACATGCGGTGATAGACAAGTCATTGTGGTCCTGAGAATTGATATTGAGCTATTCACGCATTTACTGGTCATTTGTGGAAACTATTGCCCACTTTAAGTTCACAAATATGCCTATGTTTTTCTTCTAGAGATTGATTTTTTCTAGTTCTTAAGCTTTGGTCTTTGATTCATTTTGCATTAACTTCTATATAATATAACATAGAAGTCCAAATTTACTCTTTTGCATATGAATGGATATATGGTTGTTTCAACATAACTTGTTGTTAAAAAAAAAATGGGCTGGGAGTTTGGCCTAGTGGTACAGTGCTTGCCTAGCATGCATGAAGATGCAGGTTCGAATCCTCAGTACCACATACATACAAAAAAGCCGGAAGTAGTGCTGAGGCTCAAGTGGTAGAGCTCTAGCCCTGAGAACTCCTAAGGACAGTGCTCAGGCCCTGAGCAAAAAAAAAAAGTAAAACTCTGCTGAGGGAGGGCCAAGAGGAAAGGAGAGAGGAAAGCAGACAGAGGTTGAAAGTGGGAAGACAACTGTACTAAGCTATAGAAGGAGAAACCATTAGTGGGAAAGATCTTTCACACACAAGCTGTAGAGTTGGAACTGAAATGAAGTCTGAACTCTACTTAAACTCAGCTCTGACTTTTGAAATCCAGGGAAATCTTTTCCCTTACTTCATTGCTACCACAATAACACCCATATTACAAAGTAATTTTAAAATTAAGTGAGAAATTTACATAGGACGTAGAACAACACAATTATTCAATGAACATTAAGTACTACTATGATTATGTTCCTACAAAACTAAACAGTTAGCATAAATATGTAACAAAAATCTCAAAGTCATTTCTGTTAGAAATATCATTGTAAATTTCTTTAAAAGACATAAATTTGCAAGAGGTATTTTATAAAAGAAGAGTAATTGGCAAGAAGAGTTTTTCCTTACTTAAATGCATTATAAAGCATCAATAATTCAGAAAGCATTGCACTTATGACAATTGACAAATTGTTGCATGCAAATAGATATGAAAACACATATATTTAAATTTTGATTATTATATGTGGCATCAAAGATCTATAGAAGAAAAATTATTTAACAAATGATGTTTGCACAGTTCTGGATGGAAGACATAATTGTAAATACTCAACATCTGTGAGAGAAAAATAAATAAATTCTCGATGAAGCAGGACCATGTTTAAAAGCAACAGAGAAAATTTCATTAAAATATTAGTTGATTTTAGTGTATAAAAACATGAAACTTTTGCAACATCAAAATCAAATTAAAATTACAGCTAGGTATGATGGTTCATAACTATAATCTCAGCTACTGCAGAGATAGAGGGAGGGGATTATGAACTTGAGGTCAACTTGGGTAAAGGTAGTGGTGAGTCCTTATCTCAAAAACAAAATTAAAACAAAGAGGCTGGAGCTATGTAATTCAAGTGATTGCTTGGCATACACAGACCCTGAATTCAATCCCTAGCCTTGGGGGAAAAGAAAATCATTAACTGAGAGAATTAAGCAGCACAAATCCACCAGGCAGTTACTAGCCATTAATGTTTTATAATTTAATTAATTAAAAATGATAAACTTCTGAAAGAAAGTCATAGAATGTGATAAAATTTATAGAATTATAAATCATTAATAAGTGAATGAAAAATATTCAACCCAACTGGTAATTCTATGTTTATTTTAAATGTTAGTCATAGTTATCTAAGTAGCTAGCATCAAACTCCTAATTTGTGCCTGAGGGATTCCAGGGCACTCCATACTGTTTCTGCAAGCCCCACGCCTCCCAAGGCTCGTGTTTCCGCATCTCCACATTCCAGCTCACATTACTAGTCCACTATCTGACATGTATCTCCCTCTAGTTTTGTGGAATCCATTCTAGGAACAGTAGCCAATTTCCTTTGGACAATCACTCCTTTCTTATTGGTGAAACGGTAGTAGAACTGCAGGTCGAGATTATCCGCAAAAGACAGATCCAGATAGGCCCTTCAAAATATTGCTCCTAGATAAACACTGATGGGCATGGGAGAGGGGAAGAAGAAAAAGTAGGCAATATCGGGTGAAGAATGAATGACAAGGTGACGGTGAGAGCCTCCCTTTGACTGGCTACTCTAGGACAAGGACAAGGTTGCATTGGGCCAATGAGCTGGGTCACCACTACCATAAAATTATGACTGGTGCCTAAATTTCACTGCAATGCAGCAATCCTGGGAGGTAGTCATGAAATGATCCAGTATCTGGGAAAGCCGATGCCTCCATTTATGATACATGTAACTGCTTCCCATGATTTTCACACACAGATGCTGGAGAAACTCTTCAGAGACACAACCTCTTCCTTGTCACCTATATTCTGCAACTGGACCTCGTAATTTGTTGTAAGAATCCAAATGGTTCCTATGACAATCTTTATTTGTGCTGTATTGTTCAGGGAGAAATGAACAATTGTCTATTTTGAGTATTAATCCTCAGCTGTTTCCATGGATACCTGATTCACTTAGAAAGGAAGCACCGGAAATAAGGGACTCTGGGGCCAGTGTTTCTCATGGATGAAAAATATAAGGCTCAGCTAGGGGAAACTGTAAACTCCACAACAGTGGACACAGGTCAGCTAAACAATGAAATTCCAGCTGCTGCGGTGAGCAAAACGGAAGCCATTTTTTGGGTGCTATATAAAGGAAGAAAATCCATTTTCAAATCGGACCTTCATTACCAAGTTACCCTTATTACTGAGAGAAGTTAGAATGGAAACATAATGGCATCCAGACTTGAGCCAGAAAAGTACCGGTCAAAAGCCCCAGCCCATGGATGCTGGATGTGGTGGTGAAGCCTGTAATCTCAGCTATTCAGGTGATGGAGATCACTGGGGAATCATAATTTAAGGCCAGCCCAGGCAAAATTAACCAATTCCCATCTCAAAACACAAAATATGCGAGATGATCAAGATGTATTATTTCACACACATATTGAATTGAAACCCCTTTGTATAACTGCTTAAATACAATCATAAAAAATTTAACTTTAAATGCAAATTACCAACAAAACAGGTAGAGGAGTGGCTCAAGTGATTAAAGTGCTTGCCTCATGTATGTCATAGGAACCATTCAATCCATCCACTCACAAACAAATAAATCTTACCGAATTGAGCCCAATGGGGCTACCTAGAAGCAATATCTTTAGAGTAATATTTTTATAGGGTGACTGTAATTAAAAGCAGATTTTCTAAACAACTATACACAGATAGCAAGGTGTTGGTCTGTAATTTCACATTACATGAATAACCAAAGAAAGCCATGTCTGAGCTAGGAAAGAGGAATAGGAGAGGAACTGGCAAGAATCAGAAGAGACCGAACAATCAATGAAAAGAACCTTAGACTAAAGAAGATTCTTCCATTTACACCTTATCAAGTGATCTCATAACTTTATTCAAGAAAAAATAGAAAAATCATATCACAATCATTTGCATTTTATTTTCATTTTGCTGTGTATGGTTGTACTTGAGTGGACAATTTTATCATTTGTGCTCTGGGGGAGGGGATTTGAAGGGGAAGAAGAGGGGATAATGAATGATGATTTTTGTATGTTGGAAGAGGAGAGATCCTATCACAAAAAGGGATAGCATTCCTGACCAAGTTTCAAGTCCACTTGGAGTTAAATATGGGTTGAGACATGGGTGACAACACATCATCTTAGAATCTTGGAACAAGGCTGATGGGGAGAATTTGGTTTCTAAGCCCAGGCTTACTGTCTGTGCTAGGGAAATTGAAACATCCAGATACTCTGCTGCAAACACACTGTGGTGAACATGCACTGCCCTCACACGGCAAGGAGAGAGGAGATGGGGCACTGAACTCACTTCTCAGACTCATCTAATGGGCAGAACACTTTGAGTCTTGCTTTAACTTCACAACCTATCACTTTGGTGCTTGATTCACATTTCTGTCTCTTGTTTTTCTTTTCAGCTCTCCTCTTCTGATGCAATGAGTTCATCTTGCAGTTGGCATTTGCCAAGGCTTCTTGCTACACCCACTGAGGCTTTACCAACTCCCTAGTCTATGGGTTGACACTGGGTTCATTCTAGGCAACTGGACTAGCTCAAGAGTGTAAAAAATGGAGAATAGTGAAAGAAGTGACATTGATCAAGACATGTGTGGGAGGGAAAGTAGAAGAAAAGGAGAGATGGGACAACAATGTTAGGCAGGAAATGTACTCATTACCTTACATATGTAACTATAACCCTCTGTGTCCTGACAATAAAATGAAAGTTTTCAAAAAGATGCAGTGTATTCATAAACTACTTTGTTAAATGGCAACTCCATTGCTCACCTAATTAAAGATAATAATACAAAAGAACAATAAATAACCAATAAATAAAAAGAAACATAAGTGGAACAATGATTCTCAAATCTTTAATTTGATTAGCTTGAATAGGGAGACAGAAGGGACTCTGGCATGCCAAAATGGATGTAAAGTTTATCTCTTCCAATCCCCTTGATCTACTGAAACTTTATAATTGAAGTGAGGTATCAGACAGACAGACAGACAGACAGACTGACTAAAGATAGAAGATTCAAGATTAACCTGGAATGGCAGAATCCTGGAAGTCTCTACAAATGGAGAATGTGAGCTGGACATTTATTGGGCGCCTGAATCACAGGTCATTCCAACATTGTGTTTTATGTTTCATTCCTGTCTTCCAGTTGAATCCCACAGAGGAAAAATCCAGTCAAAGCACTAGCAAGCCACAGACCCTGAACTGGAACCAAGAGATATTGAACTGCAAAGTTCAAGCTGTATTTCCAAACAGCTGACGCTGGCAATTTAGGTGAACCTGGCCGGGAAGACAGCCATAGACCTGAATCCTTAATTAGAAAAGCACAGACGGAATAAGAAATAGCCCACAGTTAATTTCATAGAGAGCTCTTTCCCCTTCCAAGTGTGGGGAAATGGACTGAAATGAAACTGTCATCTTGAAAATAAAACCTGCTCCCTGCAGCCAGTGGAGTCTCTGTGCAATCTGTTTGTGATTGGTCCTTTGAAAATTTAAGCTGGGTCAGGCAGGACTGACCTCCTTAACCAATTTTAAATCAGAACAATACTTAAAACATTTCACTCTGGAAAAAAATGATTTTTCCTTATGAAGCAATTAAAGAAGCTAAGCAAGAAATAGGAGGCCTTTTTAGGAATAAAAGATGGAATTGCCTGTTCTAAATTTTCATCATTTGTTTACCCAAGGTTTCCCTATAACAAATAAATAGCACAGCAGACAATTCTCCAGCACCCAAGTTAATCAACTGCCAAGCTCCAAAAAAAAGGTCTCTCAACTCAAGCTAATCCTCTCATCAGCTAGACAAACACTCTTAGATCTTCTTAAGAGTGGTTCAATTGGCTTTGTTACTATTGTAAATGTGTTGCTTTATTCCTAAGATTCCACCTTGTGATATGCCAATCACAGATTTCCTGCAGTAAAAGTCCACCTGACTAAGGTCACCCAAAATGTCAGTAAGCCTTAGGGAAGGAAAGATGTTAATGAAAGTCCAGGACACTGGCCCAGAGCTTCCCATATATAAAATCTAGTCAGGGTACACATCATCCTGAAATAACAAATGGGGGGAGGGGGTGGGAGGAGTCTCCAAAGAGACTATAGAGGTACTAGAATAGTAATACTGTATTTTTTTCTCCTTGGATTTATTCCCTGTTGTCACTGTTTTTGATTTCTGTACTCTTTGTCTTGTAAGTTTATCTGATTTGGGGACAGGAAGGGGAATAACAGAAAAAGTGGGACAAAGAGTGAACCAATTCAAAAGTGATATTCACTAGACACTATGTTAGAAATGCATTTTACAATTTGGGGGTAAGGGATAGGGAGGGGGGAAAGTGTGAGAACATGAGGGAGAGTATAACACTGTTCAAAAGGAAATGTACTTATTCCTGGACTTATGTAATTGTAGCCCATTTTGTTCATCACCTTTACAGTAAAATTTAAATTAAAGGGGACAAAACCCACGGGAATCCTAACTCTTAGTGCCTATGAGTGCAACCATATTTAGAATAGAGTGCACAGGAAATCATTTCCTTACAACATTTCTGACATAAAATGGTGGATTATCTATACCAGGAGTCTCCAATCCTCTGCAGACCCAACTGGGTCTTCTAATGTCATTCAATTCTAACACCAGCTAACCAGAATTAGCAGATTCCACAAATTGATGTGTCAGTCTCATAAAATCTTCCAGCAATTCAGATGTCATCTTTAAGCAATGTGGTTCTAGCTTACCAATACTTATGCCCAACTCTGGTGCAAATCAGGAATTCCTAAGATTTTTTTCTCAAGTGTAATAATTTGCTATGATGGTTGACAGAGTTTAAAGTAAAAGAAATTGTGAAGGAAACTATAAAGGACAGAGATGAACTAGCAGATGAAGACAGAATAAGAAGCAGAAAGGCCCCAAGTACAGAGATTTCTGTCCCCATGGTATTTGGGTACACTACTGCACTCCCAGAAAATGGGAATATTTTCTAACCGAGAGCTCTTCTGGATTCCATCACTAAGAAGTTTGTTTCATTGTTGTTTTTGTTTGCGGGTGGTGGGGAGCACCTCAATATGAAGACATGTTGATTAAACCAAGAGTCATGGGTGGTTTAGTCAACCTTAAACATTTCTCCCCTCCCAGAAGGACAAGGATGGTACAGAGAGTACCAGTTCTCTACTCACACTGTTATGACTGGATCTCATGAGTTAAAGGTTGGATGCCCAGCTGATGGCATTGTTGGGAGGTGTTAAAAGGAAGCTTCCATAGAGGAAGGCCTGGTGGGATGAAGCTGGTCTGGTTTTCAATATTTTCACTTCATATATCCAGCCCAGTGGAGAACCCTCACTCCCCACCAGCAGTACTGTGACGCTTTTGTGTTATAGGACAGAAAAAAGAGAACATCTGAAATACTCCTTGAGACCTTCGCTTGTATCAACCCAAGCATCATTTCCATCACAAGACCCCTAGACTTAAAGAAGGTCACATCAACATGTCTAGTGTCAAACAGACTTCTTAGGGGGTAATTGAGAAGAAAAACTTGCTGGATAATCAATACTCATGATGCTGGGACAATCTGTACCTCTTGGAGGTCTTGGAAGGCAGAGAAAGATATGGTGAATACTTCTCAGGGTGCTAAGGAGGTTAAAATGCAGAAAGTCCCTTTTCCTGGTCTCCTGCATTCTAATGAACTCTTGAGAGTGTCCAGTTCAGATGCAATATCCATAGGAAGGGGAAATTGTGTGGGAAAACATTCCAACAAGATCTACCATCAGCTTTCAGCCGTGGCTGTGAGCTAAGTAGCATCTTTTCAGTGGTGGTAGCATGTGATTCCATGAGCAGTCCTGAGGTGGAAACGACTGTGTCTAGGAGCTGGCCCTCCTACAGGTCATATGAGCTACCAACTATCTTTTTTAATGACTTCCTCTTGCCTAAATTAGAGCAGATGTAATGTTTACAGCAATGCATCTAGTGGACATCCCACAGTCCACACAACATCCATAGTAGGTGCTCCAGGTTTGCTAGAAGAAAGCAATTAATTCAATTGAGGTTATCTCATCTTTTGAGTACTTAGTATATGCCAGACATTTCAATGGGTTTTTTTCATTTAATTTTTATATGACCTTGTGAAGGAGATGTTATTATTATCCCTATTTCGCTGATCAAGACATTGTAGCATATGGAGCTTTAAGAATGAATCTTTCGCATCATCTAATGATGAGCAACCGTTCCCATGGGAAGTGTTACATTTCTTACATTGTGTTAATTAAAAATATAGTTCTCAGAACTTGGCAGGTATCTGACAAATTTGGGACCCCTCAGTCATGAATGGGCATGTGGAGTCTCACGATGTCTTTCTTGTCAACCAGCCTTTGTAGGAGATATTTAGCAAACTCTCGCCCTGATCAGTCACTTAACACTTTTTATCATATTCTCCTCCAGTTCTCATTTCATCACATAAAGTTTTATTCTTCTTCTTGAATGATCTCTGGAGGATAGAAGGACCGGAGAAAAAAGCTTTTAAGAACATTGTTTCAGGAGCTCCACCAGCCTCTTTGGGGAAATGGCTTTGAAATAACTCAGATATTATTTTAAAATTGCCACTTAGTGAATTAACCCTTCCGCTGCTTTCAGAGATGAGATGCATTATCAATTCCACTGTACCAATCTTCTATTCCAAGATTAAGTACCCAGAGTGAATTCTGCAATATCCTGAAGATTGTCACTTAGAGAAGTCTTTACAGCATATATATATATATATATACATATACATATACCTCTCTTTCTACATATATACATATATATATATATAGCTGGTTTTACCTTGCAGCAGACAAAAAAAGACAGTGAAATACAAGGCAGTTTAGATCATAGGCTTTGATTTTCCAATTCTCTATATGACCAGTTGCTTCAGTTCTCATGAAATCGCTATGGACCCAGCCGAAAAGGGATGAAGAGAAGGCTAATAGTAAATGATAAAGGCTAGAAGCAACAAATAGGAGAGTCAAACTTCTAGTACAGTGTTTACTAACTAGAGCGTGTGGCCTGAGTATATGACACTTCCTATGCTGAAATTCTAACCCTTTGTGGTCCAAAATGTGACTGCATTTGGTGACATTGACCAGATGGCATGGAAGGCAAGCAGCATGGTGGCTAGTGACTTTGAATAGGGCTCTGCCTTTGTACATGAGTTCAGAAAAAGTAAAGAACTAGACAGGGGAACAGCGAGGATGCAGAATTTCTGAGATATGCATTCTCCTCTGGACATCCCCTTCTAAGACAGGTATGATTCTCCATTATCTTCCCCAACAGCTTTCAGAACCATCCTTTTCCATGTGGTAAAGATACAAGATTTGCCTAGTATCTTTCTTAGTTAACTATATTCTACTTCATATGCAGACTATGCCTAAATAACTGGCCTCCTAGAACCCACTACTTTGTACATGGCTCATGTTATCATTTGTTAATTTGATTTTGTTTTTTATCTTTTGGGATTTTTGTTGTTGTTGTTCTTGTGAGTTTATTGAGATCAAAACATATGGTTTAACTCAGGCCACCTCAAATTCATGATTCTTCTGCTTCAGACTTTTGAACTCTCAAATTATAGATGTGAGCCACAACACACATACAATAATAGAATTTTGTTAAAAAAAAAACAAAAACATTTCCCTGCTTATCACCCCTGGCCATAAAGGAAATGCAAATCCAAACAACTCATGTTCCATTTCACCCCAGTAGATTGGCTGACATCATGAATACGAACAACAATAAATGTTGGCAGGGATGTGAGGAAAGAGAAACCCTATTGCAACCATTAACACAACTACTCTGGAGAGCTGTCAGGAGGTGTTTAAAACACTAAACATAGATCTTCCCTGCAACCAGCCTTACCACTCCTGGGCATCTCCCAAGAATATCGCAAGCCAGGATACTGTAAAACCACTTGCACATCCACGTTCATTGCTGCACAATTCACAATAGCCAAGGTGTGCAAACAGTCCAGATGCCACACAACAGATGAGTTGATCCAAAATATGTGATATCTATGCACAAGGGAATTTTATCCAGCCATTGAAATTATATTATGTAATTTGTAGAACAAATCATGCTAAATGAGGTAAGTCAAGCTCAGAGAGACAGACATTACACTTTTTTACTCATAGGTGGAACTAGATCTAATATACAGTTGGACATAAATGATACAGGATTCTACACATTCACACACAGTGATACCAAACACAGGGGAACAATGCAAAGGTGTAATACTCATGTGCATCCGATCATATAAAATAATAGTTATCAAAATGAACTCCAGGAAATGGTAACAAGAGATTTTTGTTGTTGATGTTTTCTTTTCCTTTTGTCTTGTTTTTCCCCTTTATCTGTCTTTGTGAGGATAAGGGGACCCAGAAACGGAGGGACAAAGGGTGAATAAATGCAACGGTGGTACTCACTGGACCTTATGTTCAAAATGAACTATACAACTTGTAGATGGGGATGGAAAGGAAAAACTAGGAGAAAGCAAGGATGGGGTGACATTGTCCCGAAACAAATATACTCATTACCTCACTTATGTAACTGTCACCCGTTTTTAGGTCACCTTTATTATAACAAGGACAAATTTTTAAAAACAATTAAAACAGAACATTTCCCAATATGAGCATAGTTAGCAAGACCCTATCTCAAGAAACAAGCTCATATGATGGCATACATCTGCAATTCTAATTGCTCAGGAGGTAGAAGTAAGCAGATTATTATCTAAGACCATCCCAGACAAAATGTGATTGCTATTGAAAATGAACTAATGAAGAGGGGAAGTGGATGGAAGAATGCAGTCATAAGAGTCAATGAGTATGACATCAAGGAAAGTGAGGGGGTAAGTTGTATTGGGAAAAGTAGAAAGAATGATGAGGGGGTGACAGCTACCAAAGTCTATTGTGTTCATAACTGATTCATTAAATGATAACTCCTTTGTACAGCTACTTAAAGATAATACACATATAACTTACAGAAAGAGAGAAACACTAAAGCCTAAAGGGCCAAGATCATAGCTCAAGTGCTTGCTTGGCACTGCTCACCCTCTACGAAATCTTCATCTTTTTAGAAGTCCCACAAACCCCACACCTTTAGTAACCTGGTTAAAATTATTCAAAAGCAGTGGTACTCATATCTCACTTTATCAAATCAAAGGTTACACAACAGGCTCAAAGTGGGGAAAACTCATGTCAGTAAGAGTCTGGGCCAGATACATGATTCCCAGGCTCTCTTCCAAGGAGATGGACACATACAGAGAAGATGATACTTCTCCAGTAATGAAATAAAGACACATGTGCATGTCTTCCCAGCTCTAGGGGTTCTGATGAAGTGTTATCACCCAGGTATCTAGTCCCTAAGGCATTCACATTGTCTGCAAAAACTATCATGGCAGGCGGCTACAGTAGGCCCTGCCCTATGCATACATGCTCATGAAACAGCCTTATCAGTTAGTAAAATGGGCATATGACAAGCTCCCAGATGCAAGCCAAGGTTTGGCTCCAAAGAAGACCTGTTGAACCATGACTATAACCCTACTCGATAAGCCCTCTCTTATAAAACAACATTCAGGGGCCGGGAGTTTGGCCTAGTTGTAGAGTGCTTGCCTAGCATGGACAAACACCTGGATTCAATTCCTCAGTCCCACATACATAGAAAAAAAAGCGGGAAGTGGTGCTGAGGATCAAATGGTAGAGCTGTAGCCTTAAGAAAGTCTAAGGACAGTGCTCAGGCCCTGAACTCAAGCCCGGGACAGGCAAAAAAAAATTCAGGGCCGGGAGTTTGGCCTAGTGGTAGAGTGCTTGCCTAGCATGCACAAAGCCCTGGGCTCAATTCCTTGGTACCACATACACAGAAAATTCCAGAAGTGGTGGTATGGCTCAAGTGGTAAAGCACTAGCCATGATACCCTTGTACTCATGCCCTGAGTTCAATCTCCAGGATTGGCAAAAAAGAAAGAGAGAAAGAAAGAAAGAAAGAAAGAAAGAAAGAAAGAAAGAAAGAAAGAAAGAAAGAAAGAAAGAAAGAAAGGCAAACATGATTCATTGGAATAAATATAGAAACCCACATGCATGCTTATTTAAGGGGATATATTGGGATTACATTGCAAGTACATTTGATATAGGCTCACAAATAATTGTATTATATTTCAACCCTTTCATGGTTTGCATCACCAGTGTTTAATCCACAATAGTCACACCTGGGCCTTGAATCCGTACCAGCTCAACTCTACAGTGTTGGCTGTTGAATGTGGCTGCCCATGGAAATCAGATGAGGAGCTTCAGAAACAAGAGAACCCAACCTCCATTAAGAGGTTCACATTAAGTTGGTCTTGGCTTTAGATTCTTTCAGCACCCCATGCGACACTAACATGCAAAGTTTTGGTCTATTTGGTTTAATCAATATTTCTCAAACTGTGCCTCACTGGCGAGTAGCATTAACAATTCTTAGAAGCACAAATTTTCAGGCCCTACCCTAGGTCTACTGAATCCAAACTTACGGGTGTAGGCCCTAGAAACCAGTTTATGAATGAGCTATTCTCATAGCTCTGATGAACATTTCAAATTTGAAAAGCCTCATCCTCAGCCAAGACACGTCTTCAAATGAGCTCTTCTTGGTCAGGGGAACTACTGGACATAATAACTGGACCTAGAACTACACTCCATGCTGCTACCACCACTACTTAATAATGTCACGTAGTGCTGGGATTTAATGTGTCCCCCAAAACTCATGTGTGGGAAACTTAATCCCCAGTGCAACAGTGCTGAGAGGTGATCGTGTCACAAAGACTCTGTCCTCATGAGTGGATGATGTCATCTCAGGGGTGAAATAATGCTCATAGCATTGAGCTCCTGATAAGAGGGTAAACACAGCCTCCTCTCGTCCAAATCTCTTCTCCACATGCTCTTTAGCCTTTCTGCTTTCTGCCAGGGGATGATGCAGAAAGCTCTCACCAGATGCAATCCTTTAGTCTTAGACTTCCAGTCTCCCAAACTTCCAGAATTAAATTTAGATGCATTATGAATTAGCTTCACATATCCTATTACAGTAACATAATATGGACCAAGACATACTCGCCTTTCCTCCAAACTCTCCCAGTGCTTTGGCAATGGAAGCACGGGGCCTGGCTTGTTATACTCAGAGGAATATGAGCATGTGGATTAAATGCACAGATGTCTATGAAAACACCAAGAAGAGTGTGCAGACATGACACTTAGCCAAGCAACATGACTGCCACTCATTGCACAGTCAAAATAGCAGCCCCGTGGGACCTGGAATCTGTTTTCTGTTGTGACTCTTCTCCTATCTAAATGTTCAGGATTTCAGTTTTGTCATCTGAAAAACTGAGGTCCAGGTACCCTTCCATCGAGTTCTGCAAGCCTCTTTGCTGGCTGTATGAAATACTATATAGAGCCATCAAGAGTATGCCAGAGTTAAGATACTGTTCTCTGGTCTGTAGGAGTAAAGGCAGGGCTGGGAGCAATAGTGTTGCCTGTCTGCCAAGAGTTTATTGACCCAATTCTTTTGATTTATGTCTACCAAATTATACCACTAACCATCATCTGAAGAGTAAAAAACTTCTGCCCACTTCCTATATCTGTATCAAATTAGTTCACAAAGCTATCCGAACCATTTTGCTAATTCCACTCTAAATTTTCTCCTCTAATTTAGTAGAACTGATTACAGAGGCCAGCTAGCTGTAATTGTTTTTCATTGGTTCCCTGGGAGAACTCTTCAAGAGGAAGAGGGACAAAAGAAAGAAGAGCTAGCATTTTCCTAGTACCCATTATGTACCAGTTACCTTTCATCACTTATCATTTAATCCCTTCTACAGACCATAGAAAGTCAACATTATCTGTATTTAATAGACAAGGAAACAGAAGATCGGAGGGTGCCTTCCTATGGCCACATGGACAGATAGAGACAGAGAAGACACCATGGTTCCCATTCTTCCCATTTGCAGGCTCATCTGACTTTAGAGAGAAGCAGGTGAGATCCATCTGTTAGAAAGATGGGGATTTCCTGAACAGATGGTTGGCCTATGACTGTGGAGATGTACTCTACAATGGCCAAGCCAAGAGAATAAGGAAATGGCATAGAGACATTTCCTTCAGAAGCTCAGCAGAATTGCTTCCCAAATTGAAATATGAAACCTCCCATATGCACTTAGGGAAATCAGGCTGATACCGAGAGATAGATGGGTCTAAATCTGTTCAGAGATGTGACTTATCAAAGTGAGATAGATATTCTGGAGGCACAAGTAGCTTTTCCAAAGAAAGCGGGTACTCATCTGTCTTCAAAACAAATATACATTCTCTCCTGAGATACATCAATATCTGCCTTCACATCTGAGGAAACTGCTATCACAGCCAGATGGTTCTGCCAAAATGTGTGGATGTCCTTCTTTTGCCCCAACCTAGAGACCTGGGTCATCCCTTTGCCCCTCTGAGTTATCCCTTCTCTGAAGCTCTGAGTAGTCTCTGCAGGACCCTAAACAAATTTCTACATCCTGGCTTCTCCTGGAGTTGTCACTTCCATTCATCCAGTTGTCTTAAGGATGATTTTTAAAAAATTTATTCTAGGTGGTTCTACTTGAAATGCTTTCCTGCTAGTTTCAACTTGAAGGTCAAAAATAATATTGCATTTTGCTGATCCATGGACTGGAAATTTCTATAGTCATATTTCCAGAACAAATATATATATATATATTATTGTTTACTACCTATCATGGACTTTACATAGAAATGAGGATATGTTTATACAAAGCAGTGTTTTGGTGACATCATTCATAAGTGCCCCCCATCTGTCTCAGGTAACATTCCTTATACTCAAAAAAAAATCTACTCTAAGCTTACTCCAAAAGTACCAAAGTTATACATTTAGATAGAGTTTAATACATAAACATTTAACTTACAGGCAACTCCAATTCGATGCACTGTTTCCACAAACACATTTTCTTATGACTCAGGGAATATAAGACAATGACTAAGACATTTGTTCCAGCCCACAGGTGAGTAAACCAACACCACCAAAATAGAGTGCTAAGTGACCCAAATAGAAGAAGGAAGGTCTGTGTGAGTATAAAATTATATAAACTATAAACAAGGATAAATGTGATCAAGAACTCCTAATGTGAAAAGCCCAGTGAAGGACACTTTAAGAGCAATGTTTGACTTAGTCTTCACCGTCCCAGGAAGTGGGGCTCTTAGGATCCCTACTTGGGAGATGAAGACCTGGAGAAGGAACGGAATCAGCAACATTGGTCTTGAAGGCCCTACATCTAGTGAGCAAGTGAGGCCTGGGGCCAGAGTCAGCTCCAGAAGACTCCCCTGATCCAGCTACCCTACACTCTGCAGGGAGACCAGCATGTTCTCAGGGATGACACAAGAGTCATATAGAGAGTCAGGCCAAGCAGCACACAGAGGTGTGTGACCAGGAAATCCTCTTATGCCTAGGAGTGTAAGGCCAGTGACTTTAGGTAGATTAGGGACTGTCCTATGAGCACTTCTAATTCCTGTGCATTTACATTTACAAAAAGGTATGACTGGTTCCATCCAATATTTTTTTTTCCTTGTGAAATGGCATGTTTTAACTATGTCTTCAGCCAGTTATTACTCCATAACCCTTGCTCCTAAAAGAATGAGTTCCTTGAGGACTGGAACCCTATCCATGAGCCAAAGATCAACTGGAACCAGACTCAGGGTGCATGTGGCAGCTCAGAAGAAAACTGGACTCAGGTCCTGTGCTGAGAGAGTCCAGGAAGAAGGAGAGGGTACAGGGAGTCAGAAGAGAGTTTTCAAGGCAAGACGCCTGCAGATTGCTCCATTTGTCAGTCCAAAAAGTCGGAGTCAGAGGAGGTAAAAAATGAAAAACAAAGTTTCAGCCATGGGAAAAGGCAGGCTTTAATAAATTCCTTACCCTTGAGCTGTGCATGCAAAGGCAAGAAAAGGAAACGGAAGTACAATTCTGCCCTCAGGAAGAAGCTTTGAGCTTGCTCTTAAGGAGACAAGATGCAAAGAATGAGATCCAGAAGCATGCAGAGGATGAGCAAATTGTGGCCTCAGGCTTCACGTGTGGAGCACCAGCCCAAGGCCTTCCATATTCCTCCTATAATGAGAACTACCTCCAATCTGTTCTAGTCAGTCTCACTATATTTAATGTCATCACCAAGAATCCACTTCTATTTATTTATTTTTTTTTGCCAGTCCTGGGCTTGAGCTCAGGGCCTGAGCAATGTCCTTGGAGTTTCTCAAGGCTAGAACTCTACCACTTGAGCCTCAGCACCACTTCCGGCTTTTTTCTATGTATGTGGTACCAAGGAATCAAACCCGGGTCTTCATGCATGCTAGGCAAGCACTCTAACCACTAGGCCAAACTCCCGGCCCAAGAATCCACTTCTAATGTGCATCATTCCAGTTAACGAAAGTTTCACAAGTCAGACACTATTGAGGGCACTCAGCCCACCCCAGTTTTTTGATCCAATATGAAGAGAAGACCTTTACTTCAGTCTCAGAAGTTTATCCGTGTGTTCCAGAACACAGGCTTCCTGCTTGGTTCTGTAATCAGGGAAACCCAAATAAGACATCTAGCTTTACTTATTTGCAGTTGACTTCATGAATCACTTATATTAGGTGCGACTGGGAGGGGTTAGGGGTAGGGGAGGACTGTTACTACAGCTAAGCAATATTATTTTCATTTTTGACTAGTTTTGCTGTAAATTATACCTCTGATGTGTGGGGTCATGATGGTAATAGGTGGCCTCAGGCTAGTCTCCAAGGACATGAAGGCTGGGGTTTGCTGAAAATACTGACGTTTGACATGAACCTATGTATTCTCTTTTCTTTCCTTCTTCCAGGAAGGTAAGAGAAAACTGAAAGTGAGCCATCCCAGGCACTGGAGCTACATCTTGAGTCTTACAGCCATTGACTCTCTCCCACCCACAAGCCTTGCTCCTTTCCTTTCTATAAGCTCTTTCCCATCTCTGAGTGAAGAGAACTTTTGTGGAAATAATCTCCTGTCTTCTTTAATTTGCTAGCTCTCCCAATAAATCTGTCCTAACATGGATAAATTAATTTGCGCTTGGTAATAGTGTTAGTGAAGCACCTGCCAATTTTAGCATCCTTACAGAAACACAATCAGCATGTGAATGATAGTTTACTACGTACAGACTCATACATATACTTACAATCCAGTTTTGTATACTAAACTGTGTGCAAGTAAGCTTAGTTGCCATGACAGTGTCAAAACCTCAGATAGACTTTATTTATGTGGATGCTAAGATTTTTTCTTTAATACTGTATCTTGGGATTGGAAGTATACAGATCTATGGGTAAGTGTGTTCCTAAGAGGAGAGAAGGTGCAACATATGGCTCTGGGTAATATCCCAGACAAGGCCCCAAATCATGAAGTTTAGATGTATGGGTCCATTTCTCTGCCAGGTAAAGAATTAAGATGCAAAGGAGTGCTAAAGTATACTAAAACAGAAAGTTTATTGAAAACAAACATTCAAGACAAATACTCCACAGAGTGGGGCCCCAGGTCCAGGAGTCTGATAAAATTCTTTCCAAGGAATGACCTCTGTGCTTTCATAATTCCCTTTGTACTCTGGGTCACAGTTAGGGAGGGCTTACATGTGGCCTTGGGTATCTCATTGGTCTCTACTATAAGAGCAAGCATGGAAGTAAATCCAACTAGTCATACCCAATTGTGGATGAGGCATTACTTCATTGCTGACATAGGACTTTGGGTGGAAGCCCAGGGTTTTATGGGAAGAAGAAGAAGAAGAAGAAGAAGAAGAAGAAGAAGAAGAAGAAGAAGAAGAAGAAGGAGGAGGAGGAGGAGGAGGAGGAGGAGGAGGAGGAGGAGGAGGAGGAGGAGGAGGAGGAGGAGGAGGAGGAGGAATGAGAAGGAGAAGAAGGAAGGAGAAGGAGGAGGAGAAGAAGGAGGAGGAAGAGAAGAAGGAGGAGGAGGAGAGGAGGAAGAGGAAGAAGAAGAAGATGAAGAAACCATTTTGAGCAGGAGCTTGAGGCACCATGAGGACAAGAAGTGCCATTTTGAACAGGAGCCTAAGGTACTGTGGGAAGAAGAAACATCCTGTTGGACCACATGTTGTTTGCCATGTGTATTGTGTACCATTTTCTATCTCTATGTACCTAACAGTTCCCCTCCCTTTCCTTTATCATACCCTTTAGCCTGGGAAGTGTCTGTTATCTGTTCCTCAAACTCTGTAACTGCCCTAGGATGGGGTCTTTGTCCTTCTGGAATTTTTTGGCCAGGTATGTCCTGGTTGAGAAGTATTTGATTTTCTCTAGGAAAAGTAATATTGAAGTAACAATTACATAATGACAATATAAAATATGGATACTGGGTCTATTTGGCACCATCTTGGCATCTTGGGGGATGATAGGGATTTTCCAAAAACTCTGAGAGCTGAAGCCCCACTTCTACCACTCGGTGATGGATGCCCCTGAATTCCTACAGGCAAGGACAGGGACTTGGATAATAGGTTCCTCCACCTATCAGACTTCTGCCATGACTCCTGAGACTCTCTGAACTCTCAGGCTCTCTGGGATCCTACCATCATCCTCTTAGGTTCCTTCCAGCTCTGCCGCCATTGTGTCTTGCCTCCTGTCTCTCCTCAGGCCACCACAGCATCCTTCCTCAGCTCTCTGTTAGAGTTGAACTGGCTTGTTGAGATTGTTTTTGTGCTCTTTCTTTACTTCCCTCATGGCTCCATTTCCTAACGGTATTAAGTGCATTGGAGACTACAAGTTTTGAGGGGCACATGTGTCCATTCACTGTCACTTGCTTCCTAATAGAGACTCCTGATTCAACCTCTCAAAAGGTGGCTTCTCTATTGTATATAATATAACTATGGAGGTAAATTTATTTCCCTCAACTCTATAGGAGAGAAAAGAGATTCTGAAAGATCTGAGAGATCTGCCTGAAGCCCTACTAGTTTCTAGCATGTACACATATTCACTCGTAGCAAAGACTGGTTTAAATGTATGGAAAAACACATAGGCCAGAAAGTGTTACTAAAGTATAGAAAAGAGCTGAGAAAAAATATTTCCATATTTATTACCATTTCTGTCTGTCTCAAAGCTCTTCTTTTAAGTTCGAACCTTTTGACCCCTGGTTTTGATAATGTAATGACTACAGAGCCTTGATTGTTTAATTAGAAAATATAGCACCATTAGTCAAAGAGTTGTCATTACCAAAGCTGTAATGGTCAAAGGACAGTCTTAAAATAAGAGGGAAAAATGATTGACATATCTAATTTAATTGTATTTATTTTCCTATTTCTAAAAATATTTTCTCTTCAAACAGATTCTGGGCATACACTCAATACAATAAATTAGCCAAGTTGACAGGACCCTGTTCAGCCTCCTCATGCAGGAAATAATCTAGTCATTAGTGGCTTTCCTTTTCTGTGTACCAGTCCCAGGACTTGAACTCAGGGCCTTGACACTGTCCCTGAGTTTTTGTGTTAAAGGCTAGTGTTTTACCATTAGAGCCACAGCTCCACTTCAGGCTTTTTGCTGATTAATTGGAGACAAGAGTCTCACAGACTTTCCTTCCCTGCCTGGCTGGCTTTGAACTATAATCCTCAGATCTCAGCCTCCTGATTAACTAGGATTACAAGCATGAGCCACTGGATACTGGCCTCTGTTTTGTTTTTTAGCACCATGCCCTGGAAGATGTCTCTCACTTCAAATGGCCCACTGACAGACATCAAGTATAGTAAGAATACAAAGGTTCCTTGCTTTAGGCCCAGGAGGGAGAGGGCCTTTGTCCTCAGACAACTCAGTCACAGTACCTACTTCTAAGCTCTGGTCCAAGACTGAGCTCTCTACACCTCAGATACATCTCAAACTCATCCACTCTAAGGCAGGGGGTCACCTGATGAAACTATAAGAACCCTGGGTCTAGAGAAGGGGTAGGATCTGCTAAGACTACCTATCCAGAACCCATTAGACATTTAGGCTGAGTTAGACATGAGGGGCTGCTCCATGAACAGAATTCAATTCTTCCTTTAAACATTTGCATTAAGCCTATTTCACCAAGAAGGACTCTGAGGCACAGTTACTAAGAAACATAGAGAAAAGGATGCCTGGAGTGGGGATGGAGAACAGGAAACCAGATTCCTGAACTGAGCCGAAAGAATGAAGGAGTGTTGCTAGGCAACAAAGGGACAGGGAGGGTCCAGGCAGTGGCAATGCAGAAGGAAAAGCTGCATGCCAATAGATCTGTTAGAAATCTTTTTTATTAGTCCAGGAGGGTAGAGGATGAATGCCCAGACTGGGGCAGGTGCAGTGAAAGGAAGTGGAAGCATGAAGCTAAAGAATGGAGCAGGGGAGGGGGCATCCAGCAGGACTGGATTGGTGGTCGGTGGAGGAGGGAGGGAGAAATGCTAGTGCTGCTCACTAGGATGGACTCAGCAGTCTCCGAAATGAGAATGCCGCAGAGGAGGAGGAAGGACGGGTGGAGCTGGGGTGAGCTAAGAACACTATCCTTGTGAGGCATCCTGGAGAAGAGGTCAGTAGGCAGGGACCATGGGAAAATCTGGAATCTGGAAACAAGAGAAAGGGGACAAGCAGCCTGTGGGTGACAATGATAATACAGTATGATTTTCAGGTCGTAACAGACCCAGAAGTCACACAGACATGGTTAGAAATCTAAGTAACAAAGCCAGGCGCGGTGGCTCATGCCTGCCATCCTAGCTACTCAGGAGGTTGAGATCCGAGGATCAGGGTTCAAAGCCAGCCCGGGCACAAAAGAACCTGAGACTCTTATTTCCAATTAACCTCTAGATAGTTGGAAGTGGGGTTTGGCTCAAGGGTAGGGCAGTAGCCTTGAGCTGAAGAGCTCAGGGACAGTGCCCAGGCCAAGTTCAAGCCCCGTGACTCTCTCTCTCTGTCTCTCTCTCTGTCTCTCTCTCTGTCTCTGTCTCTCTCTCTCTGTCTCTCTCCCTGTCTCTCTGTCTCTCTGTCTCTCTCTCTCTCTCTCTCTCTCTCTCTGACACACACACACACACACACACACACACACACACACACACACACACACACTCATACAAGGTATCTAGGTAACAGTTCAATAGTACCAGAATTGGACTTGGGATTTCGAGTAAGTTCCCAGATGCTGGTGACGTATCTGGTCTGCAAATCACATTTGAAGTAGCATAGTAGTCTGTTGGAAGTGCCCCAGAAGACTGCACAGAGACCAAACTAATGCAGTGCGCCCATAAGACAAGGACAGCAGCAGTTAAAGGATGGGCGCCCATAAGACAAGGACAGCAGCAGTTAAAGGATGGGCTGAGTAACAACTCATGACCACACAGGTGGAATGGCCAGCAATGTAAAGGATTAGGCCTCAATGCTCCCTGCCTCAGACATGAAGGACACACAGACTTGACAGAAAGGCATGGCAATATCAACACACACACCCCCAAAAAATAAATAAATAAGAAGCCAAGCTCCAGTGTCTAGTGGATGTACAATATGGAAACATTAGTTTGGCCTTCAGGAGACATCTTGACTGACTGACTGACTGACTGACTGACTGTACTGAGACCTCAAAGCCAGTGATTGAACCTGGTCACCTCGGCACCCATGTACAAACACCAGGGCATGAAACATAATAGAATCAGGTGGTTGCTTAAAACATGTATGACTTGTAAGCTCTGGTACATCAAAATGTGACTGTATTTGGAGACAAAGTCTTTAAAGAGGTACACAAGATAAGAAGACAACAACTGTAAGAAGGTCAAAAGTGGTCATTATTAGGATTGGCCCCAAATCAGTAAGATATATAAGAAAAAGAAATCAGAATATAATCATAGGGACACACAGAAAATAGAGCAGAAGAGGACACAGTATGAAAGTAGCCATCTACGAGTCAAATGGAGAAGGCTCACGAGAGTCTAATCTGGTTGAGACCTAGATCTTGGACTTCTGGCCTCCAGAATGCTGAGCTTGGGTCTTAATTCACCCAGTTTGAAGTATTTTGCTTATAGCAGCTTTAGCAAACCAGTGGAGTAAGTGTTCATTAAAACGATATATGAGACAGACATGAGGCCCCATACTGCTTTCTCCGGGGAGCGTCTCCTGGTCTCAGTGGAGTAGTGGTCTGTTGGTCCCCCTTGTCATACATAAGCCCCTCTTCTCATCCATCTGTGACCCTGTCTGTTCTCATATAAGAACTTTGAGCATGACACAGAAATGCAGAAAGTGCTGCTGAGGAATGGGGAGAATGACCTGATGAAACATTTCTTAAGGTGACAGTTTCCTCCAGAGAGCCAAGTGTCTAAGCTGCATTGTGGCAGAACGAACCATGGGCCTTTGGACTTTGTCCAAGGTAACTGGCAACAGTTTTCTCACAGTGACTATCAGATCTTGGTGATTTATGTACAGAGAGATGGCAATTAACTAATGTTAGGAGGTAATATAAGGGAAACCAGATTATACACTCCAGATTCACAGCTAAATGCTAAGTAGTCCCTGCCCAACTAATATTGTTAACACTGAAAAACCTGCGGTTACATGGTTTCCTCATATGGCAGCCCTCCTACAGCCCTCCGAAAAGTTCCAACACCCTAATCTCAACAAATAGAACTTCTTGTTTATTGATGTTCCAGCAAATCTTGTTAGAATACAATTGAAAATACCTTAAAAACAATTTGCTTGGAAAAATCAAATATAGTTTCCTCTCATGAGTGCAAGGATACAACAGAAGAATTTTCCAGTATTTCTTAGAATTTTCTGTATTTTTTTTCTTTCCTAACAGAGCTCCTTTTTTTAAAAAAAGGCATGTATTAAATCCTAAAAGTAACCCTTGATGTGTGTAGTATGTTCAATATGTGCAGATAATGTGAAACACACAAGGGTCTAAACTACCAGCCTCTGGCCTCACACACAATACAGAGATGGAATTTATCTCAAGCTCTCATGACTCCAAAACCTCCAGGCGTGCTAGTGTGTCTATTGAACAAATTCTTCATTCTCATAGTCACCTTCCAAGTTTATTTGTATACAGATTTGTCTGCATATCATGTGGGCCCTACCGAAGGATCTATCCTGGACCTGGAAGCTCTAAACAGGCAGTACTGAGCCCTGATTTCCATCCAACAATCCTGTTTGCTATGTTAATCAACAAGCTCCTAACTCCACTTCAAAGAAGATTCTTGTCTTGGATCTGAACTGTTCATTTTACAACCATCTCAAATGATCTCTCTGTTTACCTGAAAATTTCAGAAAGAATTCTGGCTCTTTTATGAACTGTTGTCTCCCTGATCAAAGCAAACTGTTCAGCCTAGTGATCAAAGTGATGTGAACTCCCAGCTGGACTCCTTTCCCTAGCTGTGCAACTCCCACTACTGAAACCATGATTCAAAAGCGTGGTTCAACTCAAGAATTCTGATTACAGTATCTAAGTGGCCTATTTCCTGTCAGGCTTTGAACAAAGCCATGGAGAAAACCAGCATAAGCTTCAAAATTAGGAGAAATTGTAATGACAGTAAATAGGTTGGTCTTGCAAATAAACATGTGTTGATAATCTCTCACCTACTAATTGCCTTTGAAATCTTAAGGGCACTCAGTGCAACCCCTAAAGTAAGGAAAATGTGGAAGACCCAAGGTAGACAGGAATCGGGAACAGAGGGGCAGAATCCATGGCCGCAGGCATTTGAATACCTTTGCATTTTTACCAAAGACTGTTTGCTACCAGGAGCTCTGGGAGATTGTAAATGGAAGCTTCCTTTGATGACATCCTATGTCTGGGGTGATTTAGTGAGTTATATCCTCAGCTGACACAGGGAGTATACCAAAACCTCACGTCTCCCAGGAGGACACATTTCAGCAGCCTGAGGTCTAAACATCTGCCTGCCTTTGCAGAATGTTTGCCACCCAGGAGGGAGGACAGGCTTCTGAAACGTGACTTGTTTTAAATGGTGGGGGAAAGAGGATTGGAAGACAAGACTAACTCAGCTGTTTCTTCAGGGCTGGGAGGACCGAAAAGTAAGTCATTTTGGCAAAACAAAAGAAGTCCTCAGCGGAGCACTGGCTGCTCACCGCTTGTAATGACTCAGGAGGTTGCAGATCTGAAGATCCCTATACTAAGCCAGCCCCGATGAAACAAATCCTATCTCCAATTATCCAGCAAAAAGTCAGAAGTAGAGATGAGGCTCAAGTAGTAGAGCACCAGCTTTGAGTGATACTGACAGAGCCAGTTCAGCACAAAGGATGCATGTTAGAAGCCAACCACAGAAAAAAAAAAAAAAAAAAAACCTCCAAAATTCAGCTTGTATAAGGTGACATGAGGACAAGGATGGATTCTGAAATTCCTTCTGCCCCAGAAGCTACTCATTCATCCTGAAAAAGTAGGATGATACTCAATGGAATGCTCCAGAAGTATAGTCAGCATCATTTCCCCAAACAAAGAACAACTAGCTATGGTTAACAATAAAATGAAATGAATTCACTTTAAAGACATATAGCTAAGCGATGGAAACAGTCCAGATGCCCTACTGGGAAGTGGATGAATCTAGAGCAAATCATGTTGAGTGAGACAAGTCAAGACCAAAGGAACAAAAGACACATGGTTCCTTAATATGTGGCTATTAGATCCAAACAGTACAAGAGCGAGGACTCAATAGTTGCGTACCCAATGCTATGGGCATGGTATTTGAAATATAAACACAACTAAATTGACATAAGAATTTACAACTCTGTAGACATAATGTTTTATTGCATAGATTAATATGTATGTATGACATACATACCCCCAGCCTAATTTTAATTATGTTCTAAAATCTAAGTGCCAGTGATTGTACATAGAGATTCCCTTCTTGAATGCTTGTTTGTTAATCACATCATTTGAAATATGTTGTAAAAATCAATGTTAATAAAGTCTTTTTAAAAAGATATATATATATATATGTATCAAAAGTCCACAAAGAGCAGGGTGTGATGTAATGATTTGCCAATATCAAAACTACTCTTTTTGTATATCACAGCAGTAAGCCTAAAACAAGAAAAATGACAGTATTTGAATAAATGGGGCAAAAGTACTTTTTAAAATACACAGCCAGTTTGAACCATGATCCTTAGATCTCAGCCTCCTGAATAGCTGGGATTATAGGTGTGAACCATTGGTGCCCAGCTAATTGTCTATTTTTGTAAATCTTTGCTTCATATGTTTTGAACTTCTATTATTGTATATGTACTTATTGAGAATTACATCTTTTAGGTGAATAGTCTCCTTTATTATCATTATGAAATGCCTGTCTTTATCTCTCACTAGAAATAAAGTTTTCTGCAGTCTACTTTGAAAAAATAAATAAATAAAATACACAGCCAGTTTCTAGTTTTAAAACTCAAACAAGAATATCAGAACATAAGAAAAGATGATTATTATAAAAAGAAAATACATTTCACACTAAGATTTGGCATCCCCCTACAAATAAGCTTATCATTATATTTTCATTATTTGGAGAATCTTGACCAAAAGAAAATTTAATGCTAACTTTTTATATTCTTCAGAGACCTTTTTAGATTCTTCAAAAATCCAAAGACATGGTATATATGATCAAAATATTAAAATTTTAGGACTTTGCATGCAAGGAAAACAGGTCCAAAATGATGCATAAAATAGGTTTTTAAATTCCAGCAACAACAAAACTGATGTCATGAAATAGTTTTTTATAAAGCTAGTATTGTCTGCATAGAGAAAGATGCAAGACATTAAGTATAAGGTACATGAGAAGCCCTGCATACGAGGAAGAAAAGATATTCACATGAAAAAAAAGTATGAATTAAATTAATGTGTGGCTTTGCACAATTGTAACAAAAAATCCCAACCTAACATTAACAAAACAAATCAAGATTTGTTTATAAAAATTAAAGAACATTTAAAAATATTTAAAGAGGAATTATACTGGTTTAAGCTATCTGTGTTCAATAATGTGAGCTTTGTGCAAAAATAGCATCAAGAATCCCCAAACTAAATGATCCTTTTATATGCTTGTCAATTCACATTATATCATTTCAAACCATGCTTCTAAGCCGAGCCTCTGACTTATGAGAACAACAAATATTTGGTATTTTATGAAACTTATATGTTTGTAGCAGTACCCAAAATAATGACTGGCTTGTAGCCTACCCCTCCTTCTAAGAACTGCTTTATGGTTTCTGGTCCATGAGGAGTTTTCACATATTTTCTTTTTCTTTTTCTCTTTTTTCTTTTCTTTCTCTTTTTATGAGACTTGAACTCTGGGCCTGAACACTGTCCCACGTCCAATTTTCTGGTGGCTAATTGGAGATAAGAGTCTCATAGACTTTTCTGCCCAGGCTGGCTTTGAAATACAATTCTTAGATCTTAGCCTCCTGAGTAGCTGGGATTACAGGCGTAAGTCACCGGTACGCTGCTAGTTTTCTCATAGTTTCAAATGCTATTTGTATTTTTATTTGTTTCTAGAAGTGATACAAAAGGGAGACATTCCAAATCATTCTCAGATTATCATCTTGAAATTAGGAATGTGAATAACGACCTGGGATAAACCATATGATTATTCTAACTGGCTCAGCATAAGGAAGAAAGTTACAGAAGGGACAGACAGTACCACCTGTAGCTTGAAAAATCCTGGAATAACTTCCACATTATACTAAAGGCTGTTCCAATGTGACATAAACCATTGACCCTTCTAGATATACAGCCTTGTCTGAAATGCTGACTGTTAGGACTAGAAGAACTTTTACCACTGCTCCTGTGTGCTGCCAGGCCTGACCCTGGCTTAGCCAGAGCAGACCTATCTCCTTGATGCACTAACTGCTGAAATGACCTCTCACAGAGCTCTGTGTGAAACGAAGCCAAGTCACAATCCAGCAAGAACGTGGGAAGATCAGTTTCTGTCTTCCACCTTGGAGAGGCTTAAGCCACACCGTAGGAAAATCCTCAGCTCCAGATGGACAATTGAAAGGTGGACACAGAAGCCTGACAATCCCTGTTCATTTACATCAGATATGAAAACGAAATTTTAAAAGGAAGCAAGAGAGACACAAGGAAGAAGTAAGGATATAAGAATTCAGGAACAAGTAAGGAAGTCAACTACAACCCTCAATCTGAGTTATTGAGCTAGATGCCTTTGCTAGAACAGCTGGCCCATAGCAGGCAATTCAACAAATGAGAAAGTAGCCAATCAGTAAATAAAAGCACAAACTGCTGTTGTAAGATAAAATCAATTGCTCCTTTATTCTGGACTTTTCAACTTGCTTTTAATTCCACAGAACATCACCTTGGTGTTTGGTTCAAATTTCTGTCTCTTATTTTCTTTGTTAGCTCTTCTCTTCGGTACAATGATTTCATCTTGCAGTCAACACTTGTCAGAGCCTTTCCAGCTGCATCTACTTCTGCTTTACCACTCCCTAGTCTCCAGGGTATCAGTCTCTCCTGAACAGGGTTCATCTTAGGGAACCGGTGTGGATCAAGAATTTAAAGAGATAGAAACATCGGTGGACAAAAGCTGGGGTTTGAGAGACATGATTAGAGAAGCAAAGGAGGATCTGACATACGTAAAGTTTGTATTCCCCTCCTGCCCCTGCTGAACTATCAACATTTTAAATTTGAAGAGAACTGAGGATGTTAATACTTTTGCTATGAAAATTAAAGCAAGAAAATATATCTTTTCATTTAAAAAAAAGAACTTCATTAATGTCAAAAATACATCATACACTTTAGGGTTTGGGTGAGTTGGACAATGTGGAATACCCTAGAATTTTGGAAATGTAAGATAAATGTTTATTGTACACGAATAATGTGCCATGCTGGGTTGGGTGCTAGGATAAGGGAGAAAAGCAAAAGCCGCAGGGTTCTTGCCCCAAATCGGCACTGTCGGAACTCAGTATTCTAGTTCAGACACTTTACTTTTGGGGTGGGGGAGGCAGGCAGGGAAGAGGAAGGGAAAAAATAGAAAAAGAGAGAGGGGAAAAGGAAAAGGAAAAGTGGCATAGTAACTAGTAAATTGTGATTTGGGGATCAGTAGTTCCTGACAGAAGTGTGGCTAAAACCACCCAGTTTTCCTCCATTCCATCATTCCAATTTACCTAGCCTTCTTGGTTGTCCCATTTGATCTGTCAAACACCCTACAATGTAAGCATTACATTTACACTAGTATTGTAGTTAAAAGTGTGGGTTTTGGAGTCCAAACGTTGAAATGAAACATTTCTCTTCTGTAAAATGGGAATAAGAAATCAGCATCTGCCTGTGGTGCAGATGAAACATCTACAGAGTACTTAGAGTGGATCCACCATAAAATAAGGTCGTCTGTTCTTCCTGGTGCTCTTGACCGTGGTGAGATTTCAAATGCCTGTTGGTCCATAAAATAGAAGTGGCCCCATTAGCAAAATGATTTTGAAACGGCACAGAATGATGCTCTGGCAGAAGTGGTCTTAAGGTGCTGGACGAGCCAATGGAACAGAGTCCAGCCAGAGAGGCTGCGCATGGAGGCTGGGGGTCAGCTGGAGAAGCATGTTTTGAGCAAATATGCATTTCACTGATCAGCAGCTTCTTGCAGGATGTCCTTTATGCATCATTTCTCTGAAACATAAAATCTCCATTCTAGGCTGGATGCCAGAATTTCCCTCCCTGAGCCTAATGAAGAGTGTTCGTTTTTCCCCGGCCAATTGCAGAGAAAGTGAAGCCAAGATTCTATTTTAGCCCAAATGCTCCACATTTGCAGAAATGCACTTGGATAATTTACAAAGAACAGCCTCTCCTCTTCCAACTCCCACTGGGAGGTTTTAGAATCTCAATCTTGGGGGGTTCTCCTCCCTACTCACCACTCCAACCCTTTGTAGGGTGACAAAGAAGTTTCCTTGCCTCACAACTTAGCACCCCATATCTCAGCCATCAACATTTTAACAACAAATCAAAGGTATGGAAAGCTGTAGAAGATTATTCAGCCCAACTAGGAATAGGATATCATTTTTTTGGGGGGAAGGCTTATTTTTATAGCCTAAGAATCAGTGTCTGCCAACTAGTAGAGCCTTCAGCCTGGAAGATTTCACAGACACGAGCTGGGGAAGACAGATCAAGCAAGAGGGGGAGCATTTAAGCCATTTTTCCCACTTGGGAGGTTCATGAAATATTGGCAGAAGGCAATCATTGAAAATGTGTATGTGTTTATTTATTTATTGGATTGGATGTACTCAAGCATCTCTTCTCTCCCTTGGGGGCAACTGAAAGAACCACAGAATCGGAGACTGACGCGAAGCTCATTTCTACAGCTAATGTTGCTCTGCTCAGACTCCATCAACTTCGGTTACCCATTATGTGCTCATGGTGCTCATACTCACCTTTGGATAGCAATATCAATTTCATTTGTGTTCTGAATCCTAAAATTAAAAACAGCAACAAAAAACCTCCTGCTAAGAAGCTGGTTGTAGCAAGGAGGCCAGAGCTCACTTCTGGATACCATCCGGCCTGTTCTCACTCTCTCATAAATACACATATGACTCAGATCTTGGCCACACTTCCTAGCTGAAGAATTTCAACCTTCTTTCTCCAAAAATTATTTAAGCCTTCTGAGGACTTTCTAGATAAAATTTGAGAACTACAGATCTCTCCCATTTTTCCAACCATCCTGCTTTCCTCCCTAGCCCCATGTAAATGAGAGATTTCCTCATCTCTCAAGCTTTGTTTCCCTGTACTTATGTATGTAAGTATGTATGTATGTATGTGTGTATGTATGTATGTATGTATGTATGTATGTATGTATCTATCTGTCTGTCTGTCTGTCTGTCTGTCTGTCTGTCTGTCTGTCTATCTAGCCATCTATCTAGTGTGTCATTTCTGGGGCTTGATCTCAGTACCTTGGTACTGTCCTTTAGCTTTTCCATTAAAGGCTGATAATCTGCCACTTGAACCATGACTATATTTCTGGCTTTTTGGTAGTTAATTGGAGATAAGAATCTGGTGGTCTATTCTGCCCAGGCTGACTCTAAGCCTGAAATCCTTAGATCTCTGCCTCCTGAGTTGCTAGGATTACAGGCATGTGTCACCAGTGTCAGTCTTGCCTCTTTAAGGATTTAAATGAGAATTCCCTTCTTATTTTCCCATGGAACATGTCTACCTTATGTGTTGCCTTGAATGCGAAAACTGGGAGACTACTCTTCAGAGTCCAGGGCTCAGGATTCTCAGACACTAAAGTCACTAAAGTCAGGAATAAAGTGACCAGTCAATTCGTGGACCACCATGAAAGCAGTCGTTGTAGTTGGAGCATCACTGGAGAGGAAAGAGATGCCTCTGCCTTTAAGTCACCTTTCCATTGCTGTAAAAATATTGACAGGTGCAGCTTTAAAAAAGAAAGCTTGATACACCCTAAAAACTTTACAAGAAGAAATAAGAGATATACTAGCCCTTCTTGGCACAGGTCAAAACTTTCTTAATAAAGACCCAGAAACACAACAAATCAAAGATAGCTTGGACAAATGGGACGGCATAAAATTACAGATCTTCTGTATGGCAAAGGACATAGCTAGCAAGTTAAATAGAAAGCCCACAGAGTGGAGAAGATCTCCACTAATCATACAACAGACAAAGGCCTCATATCTAAAATATATCAAAAACTAAAAAAACTGAATCTCTCCAAAACAAATCTCCAAAGAAACAACCGTCCTATTAAAAGATGGGCCAAAGACTTAAAGAGAGACTTCTCTGAAGAAGAAATAAGAATGGCCTATAGACACATGAAGAGATGCTCAACATCTCTGGCCAAAAAAGAAATGCATATCAAAATAACTCTGAGATTTCACTTTACTCCAGTTAGAATGGCCATGATCAAGAAATCCAACAACAACAGATTCTGGCAGGGATGTGGCCAAGAGGGATAGCTACTGCACTGTTGGTGGGAGTGTAAACTCATTCAGCCACTATGGACAGCAGTATAGCAGTTCCTCAGAAGACTAAACATAGAGCTCCCTTATGACCCAGCAATTCCACTACTTGGCATTTACCCAATAGTCCGGAAACAAGGACATACTAAATCTACTAGCACAACGATGTTAATTGCAGCACTATTTACCATAGCAAAGATATGGAACAAACCCAGATGCCCCTCAGTTGATGATTGGATCAACAAGACGTGGTATTTATATACAATGAAATTCTGTGCCGCCATCAGAAAAAACCAACATTGGACCATTTGTGAGGAAATAGGAGGACTTGGAAAAAATCATGTTAAGTGAAGTGAGCTAGATCCAAAGAACATAGGCTCAATGGTTTCCCTCATCTGTAATAATTAGTACACACCAAAACTCTCCTAGCAGAGGATTACAATAGCTCAAAAACCTAGATACATACAGCCATATAGGATGAGGCCAAATTAATGGACCTCCAGGACATGGAAACAAGATCTTAATTATGAGTGACTGATACTCTTTATGTATTATGTTTTTCTCCCTTCTCTTGTGTTGCCCTTCGGTTAATCTCATATTGTTATTGTATCCCACTTTGTTACCTGTTATATTATATAGATGTTTACCCGTTTATTTGAAATAGGAGGGGAAAATGAGGGGAGTGGAGGGGGAGAGAAATGCGGATAAAAATATAAGAAAGGATATCAATGTGCAAGAAGTAATGCACCCTCTATCTGGCGAATATAACTGTAACCCCTCTATACATTGAAATAAAAAAAATTTTTAAAAGAAAGCAAGCTTTATTTGGCTCACAATCTCAGCTGTGACTGGCTCTGTTGTTTCTGGTCTGTGGAGAAATCAGGGCCTGGCAACACAAAGTTTATCACCATATGAAGGCCAGAAAGCAGCGACAGAATGAGAATTAGAAACACTTCAGTGTTTACTTAAGTTCCATTTCCACCTCCCAATAACTCATTACCTGCTGTCCCTGCAAGCCTGGACTTCTGTATGCCCCCTTGTTTCTTAAATTAGATGCAACTCTTCCTCAAGCTACAGTGGTAAGATCTGAGTCTCACATGCATGATTCACATGGGCAAAGAGAGCTCACACTGACAGCAACCTATCAGGCTGAGCTAACATAAGGAAAAACATATTTCTTCTTTGAAGGCCCAGCTCTAAAGCTGTTGATTTCATCATTTAGACTACAACCCTGAACTTGTCTCCTCTCCTTATGAGTACAAACTTGTCATCTACCAGATGAGAATCAATGTTTCTGCTCATCAGCTTTCTATTACTCTAAGAAATCGCTCATATAACCAACTTAAAAAGAGAAAAGGGGGCCAGCAGCATGGCTTAGTGCTAGAATGCTTGCCTAGCATGCACAACGCCCTGGGTTCAATTCCTTGGTACCATTTACATACAAAGCCAGAAGTGATGCACAGCTCAAATGGTAGAGCACTAGTCCTGAGCAAAGAAGCTCAGGGACAGTGCCTTGCCCCTGAGCTCAAGCCCCAATACTGGCAAAGAAAGAAAAAGAAAAGACAAAGAGAAAAGGTTAGCCAGATACCAGATACACCTATAATCTTGTCTACTCAGGAGGTTGAGATCTGGAGGACTGTGGATTCAAAGCCAGACCAGACAGAAATGCCTAGCATATTTTACCTGTAAAATAACTATTGAATAAACAGGCTGTGAGACCTGGCTCAAGTGATAGAGCACCAGCCAAGCAAATAAGTCGATCAAGCGTTCCAACACTGAGTTAAGTCCCAGTAAATCCACTGTGAGAAAAAAAAAAGGTTTAGCTTGGCTCCAACCCATAGTCAACTGGTGTCTTTGCATGTTGGCTGGTTATGAGGAAGCCATCGAGGCAGAAGAACATGGAAGAGGAAATTGATCACCTCATGACCAGAACTCATCAAAGAATCAGAGTCCCACACTATTCTGCAAGGGCACACTTGACAAAACCTCCCACCATACTTCAACACTGAAGGGCTCCAGCAGTCCCCAGAAATTGTTTAACTAGGGATCTAGCTTTATTTCATGGGAGTATAGGAGGCACTTAAGATTCACACTACAGGAATATTAGAGAACACCATCTCAGACCTTAGTAGAATTGTCTTCCAGATGGTTTTTGTTCTTTGCTCTTTTTTATTCACCTATATTATTATTTTCTTAATATATATTTAATTGCTTATAAATGGATTCGTTTTCAAAGTTTATTATAGCCTTGGGCAGTAAAAATCTAAATCACCATAGCTTAATGTTCCAAGTCTATATTTTAATCCACGTTGAAATAAATACATGATTTTTCAGACTAGAAAGAGCAATTTCCCTCTAGTATTGCGGACCATCTGGCTCACCACCAGAGACATGTGTGGACCACACTTGGGGACCTGCTTTCTAGTGTTGCAATTGTCTGATTACCAGAGAAGAGGTTGGGGTCTACAGTGTTACTCCCTCAGCATGTGAAACTCAGCTTAAAGATAGATGCAATTTAAAAATGCAGGAGAACAGCAGGAGGCATAAATTCAAAGGTTTTAAAATAGAGATACGAGCCAAGTTCTTCCCTAGGAAGGGAACCAACTCCATTGTGGGCCTGGTTCTTTTCAGTCAGTGAGGAAACTTGTTTGTATTTGGAGAGGAATATTTTTCCACTCGTGAAAATAATGATAATAAAAAAACAGTTTGCCTCCTGTTTCAAGGGGCTAGTGAAGATGTTCTTTAATTGACATCAATGCGTTTTCTTTTCGTAGTTTTAGGCTATGTATTGAAAGCAACACTAGTATTTTGTTGTATACATCAGAATATACACAGGTATCCTTGTTTATCATGACATCTGAGTCTACCCACAAAGAAAATGTCATGGAAGATTACTACTTGACTGAATCCCAAACTCTATGCTTTGTATGTAAAGGAGCCAAAATCTTTTTTTTTTTTTTTTGTCAGTCCTGGGGCTTGAACTCGGCCTGACACTGTCCTTGGACATTTTTTGCTCAAGTCTAGCCCTCTGCCACTTGTGCCACAGTTCCATTTCTGGTTTTTTCTGTGTATGTGGTTCAGGGGAATATATTTCAATATGTCTGCAAAACTAATTAGGCTCCAAAGTCTCTTCTCAAAATATTTGATTCTAGTATTTAACTTTCCATCAGCAAAGTATTTAAGTGGCTGCTATATACTGTTCCTTCTATAAAGGAGGACTGATTCTAGAGGAAATTGTAGGCATTGAATAGCTTTATCTTCAATATACCCATTTGCTTTTGGATGCATTTTTCCCATTTAAAATACTCTGTCTAACCCTTATGGTACCATAACTCATTGTCAGAATTTCTGAACACTCTGCCATTACCATGACAAAAGTATGCACTGGAAATACCTCACATCCCTTTCCCCAGTGAGTACATTTGCTCAGGATACTTCTACAGACTAGATTTCCATGCTCTGAGAATGAAGAAAGGGGAGGCGAGTTTAGCCTATTGAAAGGAGTGTTACCTTTAGGACATAGCCAAGCTACATTTAGATCCTATCTTCGATTTGGTTCTACTTTTTGTCTTAGAGCAAGTTAACTTTTTCCCACCAAACAGAGCCTATTTATCTGATATCCACTGTAGTACTTACGTACCTATAAAAACAAATGTCCAGGGCCGGGAGTTTGGCCTACTGGTAGAGTGCTTGCCTCGCATGCACAAAGACCCGGGTGCCATTCCTCAGTACCACATACATAGCAAAAAGCTGGAAGTGGTGTTGTGGCTCAAGTAGTAGAGCTCTAGCCTTGAGAAAAGTCCAAGTACAGTGCTCAGACACTGAGTTCAAGTCCCATGACTGCCAAAAAAAAAAGTACAGATAATCCTAGCACTTTCCTGGGAGCTCCAGGACCATGGGCAGAGTATTTCTAGATGGACTCTCCCCATGCTCTTTTTGTGTTAAGCATTTAAATATCCTTCTTGCTTTTGAACGTCTGATGGGTACAATGGCTAACTTCAGAGATTATCTGTGGTGATTCAGAAGGAGAGTGAAGATGTTAGCCCTCATTCAATAATCTTTCATAATCATATCAAAAAGAAATTATGATAAAACCAGAGAACTTCCTTTCCCATCGTTGCAAATAACTGTTTTAAAAGATCTCCCCAACACACACACAGACACACACACAGACACAGACACACACACACACACACACACACACACGATTCACCTCTATGACCACTGCCACAACAATTCTGTCACAAAAGGTCCTGCCCACATCACAGTCCCCAACAGAAGACACACATGGCAAAACCCTTGAAATACAGTTTCATGTTACTGATAGCTCAGCCCTCTCTTCCGCTTCCCTCCTGTTTCCAAATTTCCTTTCATGGGCCGTCGGATCAATTTTACAGCCTATTTGAGGGAGCTGATGAGGACCTGGGGGAGCAGCACTAACTCTGAGCTAGTCTAATGAGGAGGGGAACCCAGCTGCTGAATGCTGGGGAAAAACAAGTGCCTCATTCCTGTTCCAAATATGTGATGAACAAAAAATAAAATAAAATAAAAAACCTTTTTGCTCAGTTGTGCAGTTCTTTTAATGTCCCCCAGCCATCAGAGCCCAAATGCATAAATCTCAGCTTATGTCTGACACAGATTTTTTTCAGTCCATTTTAATCGCATAAATGTTCATCTTTGTCTTGAAAAGAAAATATAATACATAGCTCATTGGAAAAGAGTGCTGCCTTGATTGGGATAATTAAACTTGTTTCTCAAATGCATCCTTTAAAGATCAGAAGGCAGACTGGGATTTCTCCTTTAAATAACCTTCAAAATACCCTAATATTTTTTTCCTTTGGTAATTAGAAGAAAAAGCAGAAGCAAATGCAAGCTTATTTATATTATAAGCATGCATTAATCATGCCATCCTTGCCAAATTCTAAGGTTTCTGGTGTGTTTTGCATGGATTGTGATAATACAGGTATCAAAGAGGAAGCTGGAGGGTGTACCCTGCCTAGACCCCAGAATCCTGCAACTGTTTTGAGAATCCTTGTACACCCAAAGTTACTTCTAGGTTATAAGAGGTCATACTTGTTTTAGGAACTAGACTTGGGCATTTATCAATTTTAAAAACAATAGTTTAGACTATCCCAAGTTGAAATAGACCCACCCTCCTGCCACCAAAAATAAATTTGCACAAAATCTAATCATCATTTGAGGCCACACTCTCATAGGCAAACAGTCTTTGCAGAGATAATCAAGTTAAGACAAGGTCGTACAGCACTAATGGTGAGCAAAAAAATCCAAACAATGACACTCTTACATATTTAAAGAAAAAGCTAGGCAAGACAGAGAGATGCAGGCACTCCAGCAGATTAATTGAAAACAGAACCAGAAGTTTATAGGAATGATGCTGCTACAAGCCCAAGTAGTCCCAAAGTGCCAGCTACTTCTGTAGCCAGGGGGATAGGATGGGTTCTGTTTTTGAGCCTTAGAGGCTCCAGAGTTCTCCCCACACACTGGTTTCAGAACTATGAGAGAACTAATCTGTGTTGTTACCAAGCTTGTACCAATTTCTCACAACAGCCCGAGAAACTACCAATGACCTCAATTCCCAGTATTCAACAAGAAAAGAGGATTATATTGGTACCATTTTGATTACATTGACAAAGATCCTAACAGGTGGTAGTGAATATGACTTAGTAGTAGAGTGCTTGCTTAGCAAGCCCTCTAAATAAATAATATAAAATTTTCTAAAAAAGATCCCAAATAGGGATGGTATATATTCAGATTGAAGAATGATATTAGGTTATTTTCAGAGAAATGGGTGAACCTGCAAAAATTATTTTAAGTGAAATAAGTCAGGCCAAGAGAGACAAAGGATGCAAGTTGTACCATTTTTGAAAGTTGGATTTAATACATATATATGAACATATAGAGGATCTTATGTGTACATATGCAAGTGTGTTAATGTTTTAACTGGAGCATGGGAAATTCCAATAGTGTAATCCCTTTGAACAAATAACATACAGGATAGCAAAATGAAAACCAAGAAACTGGGAACTTGAGGTGTCCAGTCAAGAGGATGAGGGCAGACAAATGAAAAGAAGAAAGGTAGGAGAAGGAAGCAGGACAGATCAAGGGGAAGGAAAGAAAGTGGATGCACAGAGTCATCATAACTCAATGTACAAATGTGAAACTAGAACTTGGAAGATTGAGGGGATAGATGGGTTGGGAGAAATGAGAGAGAATGATAAAAGGGGTGACGCTGATCACGCTGTCGTGTGTGCATAAACTGACATGCTGAGTTGAAAACCCCTCTGAACATCTACCCCATTAAAAAAAAAAACTTCAAGATGATTCAATGGTTTTGTTCTTCAAAATTGTCAGAGCCCAGACAGCTTCTCCTCCATTGCTCTGACACCTCTAGAACACAGCCTTGTCTACGTGATCCTGGATGACTTACATGTGCCATTTGTCAAGCATCTGGATGGGGAAAGGCTCTGAAGGAAGCATATCTCAAAAGGTGACAGTGTTTTTTGACACATTCCAGGGGCCAGATCCGTCATATGGCTCCATCTACATCTAGATGAGGCTGGGAGATGAATGCATCCATTGTTACTGAATAATGACAACCTCTTAAAAATACAAAAATTGCTGTGGAAGCAGTTTTCTAGTAGACTAGTGTGTCTCCCACCAAAGTTGTATTTGTGAGAAACCTTCCTTCATTCTTCCTTTCCTCCTCTGCTGATGTGGTTTGGGTATAAACAGCACCCTCTGCTGTTATTACCAAGAACAAGAGGAAGGGAAGCCTCTGATTTAAGTTTATTTGAAGGGAAGTGCTAGAATTCTCTATCACTCTTAGTTAACAATGTGTGCCTAGGTTTTGAAATCTAAGGTTTAACTGGAGTTATGATGTCAGATTAGTGGTCAATAAATCTCTCAAAACTAGTGTCCTAGAGGACTGGAGATTTATTTTCCCAACTTAAGAAGAATACTACCTGGTTGAATGAAGCCAGGAATGCTTCCAAGAATCCTACAATACAAAGCACAGCACCATCTGGTCTAGGGTGTTAATAGTATTGAGACAGATAAGCCCTACTCTCAAGTTTACGGTCTTTCCAGCAAATGAGCCTGACAATAGTTTCTGCCTCATCAGGATGTCTAGTCCAAGACTGATTCTAGATGTCTCTGACCTTAGAGACTCAGCCTCTTTGCTTTATCTGATTTCTTGCAACATTTAGTACATAGTAGGTCAGTCAGTCCATTGAGAAGGTGGAATGTGAGGAATTAAATTTTATTGAAGAAGTGGTAGATGTCAGGGTCTAAACATAAATCACTTCTTGTAAACCTTTTCAAAGCTATGTGGAGTTGAAATTAGTTTTGTCAAGTGGCAAACAGAACAGAGAGAATCAGGAGATAGTATTCCATTGCCTCTATGGACAGGTGGAAGAGGCTAACTGTTTAGGGAAATAAATCTCTATGTTCTGATTGTTTCCATGAGAACGTCTGGTCACGCTTCTTCTAGCTCCACACATTGCAGGTGTGGTACAGGCCTGGGTCCTGCTTAACTTTGTGATGAGTCTGAGTCCTTCTGATTTTGCCTAGTAGGCATCTAGTTCTAAATGCCTCTTCCCCAACCATATGAATCTATTACCAACCAGACATCTACTTTCTAGTTCCTAATGGTATCTTGCAATCTCTCATTTGTTTAATTTCCTCTCATTTTCCTGAACTATGTGGGTTTTTTTTTTAAAAACTTGTACTATCACCTTTGCAAAGCATGAGTATAAGTATATGGGTATTTCTATTTGACTAGTCACTTGAAAACTAAAGCTTCCATTGATATCATTTTCCAGTGGCTGTATAGAACTTATCAGTAGATACATGTACTCAGACACTGTCAAATGCATGGACACATTTCTGCCTATTTTTCTGTTCAGCACCACAGCAAACAACACAGCAGTGACACTTTTTTTGTGTATAAAGTTCTTACTATTTGTGAATTTGTTGTCTTTTAGTTAGATTTCTGGAAGCATAATTAACAGCATTGGTTTTCCATAACTCCTCTGTAAAATTTTTCTATCTGTGAACATAATTACTAGAAAAGTATATGCAAAATACTTCTCCACACATATCTACAAGTAAATTATCAGCATTCATCTACTTCCAAGTTCACTGGCATAAGTCATGCCAATTAGCTCTCAAATTTTAAAGAAAGACTTTATTAGAATAATGTTTTATTATTTAAAAGCAAGTTTTCTTTGCATGGGAGGAATCAAAGGTAGAATTGTTTTCAGCAAGAAGAGCAACAAAAGGGAGAATTGTGTTCAGCTAGGATGCCCACAGGAAATGCCTAGAAATCAACGATGTACACCAACCAGAGGGAGCTCTACAAAATCTAATATCTTAAAGGATTGATTTCATCTTTCCCTTACCTGCTAAAAATGTGACTCAGATACTTTATACACAGAATTGCTTCATCTCAAATTGTAAACACTGGTTAATCATCGTATCCATGAGTTTATTAACAGGCTACCCCAACACACTTTTTTTCCTTTTGCTTTTTATACACACTGTGAATAAAGCAGTAAGGTACAACACAATGGCCACGTTGTTTCCACACCATTGCTCAGAAAGCCCCCGATTGATATGCCAAAGTGTTCTTAAAAGCTGGAACTTATGGAGCTTAGATCAGATATACTTTTAAAACCTCCTATTAAATTTCAAGTGAGTTATTTTTTAAAGTAAACTGTAAGCCTGGTCTACAATGGCAGAGAAGGCAGTATTTTATCAAGAGGCTTCTGGTAGACACCCAAATCACTCAAGCACAGCTGGCAAAGCCTGAAATATATATGGCCAGATTAGATAGGAACATCTCAATAAAGATAGCAGTGTGTTCCCAAGGCTAGAGAATACTATGGGAACACAGGGGTTAATAGAGATGAAAGTGAAGGAAATACCAGTCAAGACAATTTATATGAGCAGGAAAGGCACTGAATAACTCCTGGAAGAGATATGATAGATGGATTCTTGGAAGATTTACATGACTAATCCTAAATACGATATGATAGCCACTCTTTGCCTCACCGTGGTCTACCAATGATCCTCCCCCATTCTCTTGATGGCCAAAACTTCCTGGAAAATATTGAGGTAAAAAATCTCTCAGCCTGAATATAGCTTTACCTGTGGATCCCTGTACACTAGCTTTAATGAAGGTAGAGAAGATGGGGTAGGAGGGAAAACATTATCCAATAGCATATAACAATGAAAATTCACTGGAGTTTCCCAGCCTCAAGAATCTTGGTAAGACTGTAATTGTCATTTCATAGTCTATGTGTTAAATCCAGGCTTTCCACCAGTAGTTTGGTTTTTTTTTTGTTCTGTTTTGTTTTGTTTGTAACTGGGAGGGATAACTAAATCTTTGTGGCCCCCTCTTCATGTTTAAGGTTCTTATCCTGCTGAAACAGGGCCCTGTGCACTTTGATCCCACTGTGCAACTCAAGCATTTCCCCATTTCCTACAACAACCAGAACAATAACAGCTCCCAGAAGACACTGTGAACGCACAAGGCTGATGTGTGTTATTGAGTATTTGTCAGGAAGCCTGAGGAGGTGAAGAATGGATTTACATGATGGAAACACCAACAATTTTCAATTGCACATTATTACAACATTTTTTTCACTTGTAAAAATACCCTCTGGCCCCGTCAGCACAATGGAGCTTCCACTGCTTGCCTCTCCTCTACGAAAAATCTTGCTGAGGCTTCTCTGGCTTTCTTTCCTCTCACTCCCTTTCTTCCCACGTTTAGATTTTCTAGTCTTCTGATCTCTCCATCCTAGTCTTATAAAGTCATCTCCAAGCCAATTTTACACATGCAAACATCCTAAAAGATGGGACTTTTTTCCTGAGGTGCAATTGTCCCATATTCACTCAAGTAAGAGGTCCACCTTGGCTAGCCAAAATCCAGCCTCAACACAAAAAGGCAAGTCACACGCAAGAGCCAGAGTCAAACTAGGAAAGCTGATATATGGAGTCTATGGCATAAAGAAGATGCAACACAAACAAAACAACAGAGCAGAAGCAGTGCTGTGGCTTACATGGTAGAGCTCTAGCCTTGAGCTGAAGAGCTGGGAACAATGCCCAGGCCCAGAGTTCAAGCCCAATGACTGACCAAAAACAAACAAACAAACAAGCAAAAAAGCAAAAAACATAGGGGGAGTATAACCATGAGATAACTAAGTCATCCAAATTGTTCTTGAAATATTCAAATAATGGTCTTAAAGATGTAGCTCCCACACCCTTCAAAGCACTGAGCTTTGAAAATAGGGCCTCCTATTTGCTTGTTGGGCTGGTGCTTTATCTTTTGAATCATGCCTCCAGCCCTTCTTTTCTTTCTGTTGTTTTTTTATATTTTTATTGTAATTAATAAAAGGGTTACATGATATTTTTCTGTTGTTTTTAGAGATGGAGTGCAATGAGCTTTTCTGTCCAGACTGACCGTGAATGATGATCTTCCTGATCTCAGCCTATCGAGTAGCTAAGATTACAGGGATGAGCCTCGCCACTAGTGCCTGCCTATAAATGTATAAATGTGCATACATGTGTGTGTGTGTGTGTGTGTGTGTGTGTGTGTGTGCGCCCGCACTATTCCTAGGGCTTGAATTCAGTGTCTGGGTGCTGTCCCTGAGCTTATTGCTCAAGGCTAGCATTCTAGCACTTGAGCCACAGCTTCACTTCTGGTTTTATGCTTGTTAATTGAGGATAAAAGTCTGGTGGACTTACCTGCCTCAGGTGGCACAAACCTCAGATCTCAGCGTCCTGAGTAGATTATTACAGGTGTGAGCCACTGGTGCCTGCCTAAAGATGTAGTCTCAACAAAGGACCAATAGAATGAAAGCTAACATTCTCTCTAAATGTGCCTCTCCACAATGGGTTCTCTCAAAGGAGAGCCCACCTGTCTTCCACTTTGTGTTGGCAATGAAATGAAAAAGCGAAAACTAGCCGGAACGTTCATGGAGTTCCATTAGTATGAAAAGCCATCTTGAGCTGGTTGCAAAATCTCTTCTGTTGGTATCTGTCTGCTTTATTACAGACTAGAATAAGACACATCTTCAAGAAAGTCCACTGAGAAATATAAACCTTTGCTAGAGTTTTCTGAAGGAGAAAAGCAATGCTATTCCCAGAAGAGGAAGAGAGAAGGGAAAGAACTAAAGTAGGGGGAGCTTTCAGGGAATTTAACTTGCTCTCATGTCTTTTCACATCTTTCCAGTTCCCTTGGGTCCCTCAACAATCCTTCCCACTGGAGGCTGGCCTGGTATTTGATGAAAGGAAATGTATGCATTCCCCTGACTGGATAACTATGTGCTGTATGAGACACCATCTTTTTAACCTCCTAGGAGCTTCCTGAGGCTCCAAAGATTGTTGGTATTGGTTATTTATTAGTTTCCACCTTGTCCTGTCTTACTAGGGATATGCCATCAAAAATAATTGTCTGATTTTTAGTTAAGAATGAGGCACCAGGTGGAAAGCAGCTTTCCCAACAGAAATAGAACGTGACCCATGTGCGAACTTTACATTTTCTTATAAACACTTGAAAGGTCAGATCAAAACAGGCCAATTTCATTTCAATATGTTTATTTAACCCAATATAGCTAGAACACTATTTCAGCATGTAAGTAATATAGACAATTATTAGTGACAGGTTTTTCATTTCTTTCCAAACACGTGGCATATAGGTGCAGTTGTACAAGTTCACAGTTGGAATGGGACGTCTTTCAAATGCGAACTAGAGTAGCCACCTGGAGCTTGTCGTTGCCACGTGTGTCAACATCACATCCAACTGGAAAGCGGGTGAAGGGGCTTGTGAGGAAAGGGAAGAGTGGCCCACGACTGCCAAGTCAGATGCCGTGTGCGACAGGCAGGGAAGAGAACCTGGGGGGTGAAAACTGCCAGCTATTCGCTGATGTTTCCAGGACAACAAAGCCTTGCTTCGATACTATGCAAGGTGATGTGAACACTACACACTCTGACTGCAAGGGCAGACAGGAAGCTTCTGAGGTGCAGTGCTGATCCAAGGAAAACTACTATGGTTTGCTGGGAGCAGAGAGGCTGAGTAGATATTGAAGAAGCAGTGTGCGTCCCTCAGTGTGTAGCAGAGTTGACACGATTCTGAGGATTGATCACCATAGCCTCCTTTCATGTCAGACTATAGGGAGTCACAGGTCTTATCAACTGACTGATGGGATTTCTCCTAGACCTTGGTGAGCAGGGTCCCTGAGCCAGAGTTGACATTGATTCAGACAAATTTCAAGTGTGATATTTCATCTACTTCAAAAGTTAGAGTAATTTCTGTCTTTTCCATCTGCTATATCTAATTTTCTCTGTGTCTCTCTGTCTCTGTCTCTCTCTCTCCCCCCCCCCCCTTAGAGACAGATCCTGAAATCAGTTTGACAATGGCTCTCTCCTGTGTGACATCAACTAGGGGTTATATCCTGCCTTCCTGAAGGAAAGCTCAGCCTCCAATTAGTCTAGAAAACCAGGCACCTGATGCTCAAGCCTTTCACTTAATGGGTCCTGTTCTTCCTACTTCTTTTATTTCATTTGGGATGAAGAGAGTTGGATGAGCTAAGAACAGGAGGTAGAATGGAAGAGCCACATCTTAACTTGGCTTGGAATTCATAGTCAACCATCTCAGTGGTTGTAGACAGAAAACTTTGGGGAAATCATTCTTCTGATAGAACCTGAGATCCAATCCTAAGACCCAAGAGAAAATTCTCCATGGGGACAAGAAGATATTTCAAACCTCTTAACTTCTCATCTAGCCCAGACTCTATCTAGACCCTAATCTAGCAAGACCCTATCTCCAAAACAAAATACAAAATACAAAACAAAACAGCCAGGTTCATAGATCAAGTGATAGAGCACCTGCCTAGCAAGTGTGGGGTTCCGGATTCAATCTGAAAAACAATAGTAACAAAAACAATCATTACAATCCAGTCTGAGCCTGGGTCAGGGGAATTCTGGAGTGTATGTGATCTCAGAATTGTGCCAGAACAAGAAAAATCAGTTCTAGAGGAACAGGTTTTTTGTTGTTGTTGTTTGCTTGTTCTCACACAATCAGCTTCACCCCTGGTCACCACAATGTGTGGGGACACTTTCCCTCTGCAGGTACCCAGATGTTTTGCAACAGACATTGGCTGACTGATCTCTAGTTCAGTTCTGACACTTTTTACCTGGAGATACTCTCAGATCCCATGAGTTGAGAACTCAGTCCCACAAGACTGCCTTCTCACATTAATCACAAGCCCCAGGCTGAGACCTGTGCCTCTGACAATTAATTTGTTGAGCAGCTCACAGAATTCAGGAACAGTTTAGTTACATTTGTCCATTTATCTACAATATATTTAAAAAGATATAGATGAGGGCTGGGAGTTTGGCCTAGTGGTAGAGTGCTTGCCTAGCATGCACGAAGATCCGGGTTCAATTCTTTGGTACCACATACTTAGAAAAAGCCAGAAGTGGTGCTGAGGCTCAAGTGGTAGAGTTCTAGCCTTGAGAAAGTCCAAGGACAGTGCTCAGTCCCTGAGCTTAAGCCCAGGACTGGCAAAAAAAAAAGATATAGATGAATAGCCAGATAAAGATACAATGAGCAAGGCACCATGAAGTACATAGTTTCCTACCTTCTCCAAGTCCAACACCTTTCAGGCACCCCCACATGCTCAGCAGTCAGAATACTATCAGAACCCAATCTTTTGGAGGTCTGTGGAGGCTTCATTACATTGGCATTATTGACTAAATTATTAGCTATTTAGGATCAATTCTATCTTCACCCTTCTCACTTCCTTGGAGACTGAAAGCAGACAGAAGACCTGAATGTATGGACTCCATGTGTATGCCATAGTTTTTTCTGACTATTCCATCCTAAAGCCACTAGTCCACTCACTGACATACAAGTTGCTCTATAGTTCTAGAAATTCCAAGAAGACAGGGGCAGAGGCCAAAAACATATTTCTTGTGGTCCCCACAATGTCAAAAAACTGAACTTCCTTGGTCACACTTGTGAAAGGTTAATCCAGAGATCCACTGAGAAGAGATTCACAGCCTTGGCCATGACACATGATTCCAACACAGCTGAGATTTGATTCAATCTACTCTCAGTGTCCCAGTGTCATTACCCTAAATTTTAGTAAGTTTACTTTAAAAACAAAACAACAACAGAAAATAGTCCTGGAGTTTGAATTCAGGACCTGAGAACTGTCTCTGGGCTTTTTTGCTCAGGCTACCTGTCTACCACTTGAGCCACAGCTCCACTTCTGGCATTTGGGTAGCTGATTGGAGCTAAGAATCCCTGGACTTTCCTGCCCAGGTTGGCTTCAAACAGCAGTTCTAAGATCTCCACCTCCTGGGTAGCTAGGATCATGAGGATTCAGCCAGTTACTTTACTTTTGAAGCACAGATGGACGAGAGAAAAAGTATTATCAAACATCATCTATGTGTATGGCCTTTCCTGCTATAGTGGCCCATTTTGCTTAGTCCATTACCCTGAGCTCATGAGAAAATTTTAAAAATAAAAAGATTAAATTAATTGAATCCTGTGGAACTATAGAGCTATGTAAAAGAGAAAAGATTCCTTAATTTATTTATGCAGATTATATGTTTATACCTTTACTAGCTTAGAACCAGCAAATTTAGTATTTATTCAAATAACATTTCAGAAATGTTACAATACCTACAACCTAAAAGATGAGTGCAAATATCCTATTTTTTACCAAACTCTAATATAATTTCAATTGATGCCAGTAAGTTTTGATTGAATTTACTGCTGATTAGAGTTGATCATCTCCTTAAACAACAAGAAATTATGTCTCATTCAGTTCATTAGCAAGATGGGTGTTCGGTTTATGAGCCATCACACCAACAGCAATTATCAAGGATAATTGATTTCTAATGGGGACATATTAATTACATAGATGTAGGGAAATTAAAATAGTTTACCCTGCCAATTATTATTTTTTAATTTACTTTATTGTTATTATAGAGGTAATGTACAGAGAGGTTACATTTACATGCACCAGGTAATGAGTACAGTTCTTTTCATACAGTGTCATCTGTTCCCTCATTCCCTCCCTATCTCCACCCATGAGTTTTATATATCCCTTTCATCATGCCCAGTGAGCTTCACTGCTGCACTTTTCACCCTTTTTCCTCTGATTCTGTGCCCTCCCCCACCCATCCACAGATTTACATGTGAATACACCATTTTTAAAAAATACAGAATCATCGGAAAAAGAAAAAAACAATTTTTTTTGCCAGTCCTGGGCTTGTGCTCAGGGCCTGAGCACTGTCCTTAGACTTTCTCAAGGCTAGCGCTCTAGCACTTGACCCTCAGCACCACTTCTGGCTTTTTTTCTATATATGTGGGACCAAGGAATCAAACCCAGGTCTTCATGCATTCTAGGCAAGCACTCTACTACCAGGCCAAACTCCCAACCTGAAAAAAACATATTTTTAAAAAGTTTCCATACCTTTGGAGTTTGTTTCAGTATGCACATTATATATATATATATATATATATATATATATATATATATATATATGTGGCACTTGAGTATTGCACTTTTGTTATTCTCTCCTAAGAATACCTTTGGGTCTCACTGTACATGAGTATTTAGAATACTGTGTAATTTGTTACATCCCAGTTCATTTTAGATCTAACTTCTACATATCAGAGAGAATATGCACTGTTTGTCTCTCTGTGATTGACTTACCTTAATTTTTTAACATGATTTGTTCTAGTCCCATCCATTTCCCTGCAAAACATATTATTTTATTCTTTGTAATGTCTCTGTAAAATTCCATTGTGTGTAGATACCACATTTTTGATCCACTCATCGATTGTGGGGTACTTGGGTTGTTTCCGTATCTTGGGTATCGTGGATAGTGAGGAATGAACATGAATGTGCAGATGGTTCATAATGTTCAGGGTCGATGCCAAGGAGTGGTATGGCTAGGTCATAGGGAAGCTCTGTATTTAGATTTTTGAATCTAGTCTACATTCCCACTAGCAGTGAGTAGGGTTCTTTCTCCATATCCCTACCAGTATTTGTTGTTGTTTGAATTCAAAATGTTGGCAAATGAATAAGTGCATATGATTCAGTCCATCATACTTAAATTCATATACGTCCCAGTGACAAAATCAAAGGTAGAATTTAATCCCAAGTCCAGATGAACTTTCTTTACTCTGCAATCATTAGCTACTTCTTGCTTTTTCTAATTGAAAAAGTGGTGTGCAAGGGGGTTACAGTTACAAAAGATAGATCCTGAGTGTATTTCTTTTTAAACAGTGTCAACCCCTTCCCTCATTTTCTCCCACTTTTCCCCTCCCTTCCCTCCCCCCTCAACTTGCATGATTGATTTCTATAACAGCATCTAGTATCAATGTTAAATTAGTTCACCCTTTCTCCCTCCATTTCTGGGCTTCCTCTTCCCCTCCCCCTAGCAGATAAACTTACATAAGACAAACAGTACAGAAATCAAACATGGGAACCAAAGAAGAAAAAGAAAAAAAAGAACTACAAAAAGTAAAATAAAAACCTCTTTTTTCCAGTTCTTGGAGTTCATTTTGATATGAGTCATTTTATATGATTATGTGTACATAGATATTGAGCCCTTGTGATCCTCTTCTAAGAATATCCTCCTTTTTTTTCACTGTGTAAATGTTTAGAGTCCTGTCTAATTTATCATGTCCAAGTGTAATTTTGGGCCTATTCATTGGATTTACTTATAGATCTATAGGCAAATTTTTTACAAATGATGGAAACCATGAAATCTATGTTTTTTGGGGTCTAGCTTACTTCACTTAATACAATTTTTTCCAAATCTTTTCATTTCCTTATAAATGGAGCGATGTAACTGTGACTATGGTTGGTGTCATTTCTACAAATGACTGGTGATCTTCATAGTCAATACCAGATATGTTTAAAATGGAGTGGAATTTGATAAATGGAGACAGTTGATTTTTTTGGTTCTGAGTGTTTCTTTAACATATTTCCTGAATGATTTGTGTGACCTCAAACAATGTAAAGAAAACTTTGAAAAAACAAAGATAAAAAAATAAATGGAGCAATGTCATTCTTTCTGATGGAAACCTAAAATTCCATTGTATATAAATATACCATATTTTCCTAATCCATTCATCATTAAGGCTCATCTAGGTTGACTCTATATCTTGGCTATGGTAAACAATGCTGCAACAAACATGGTTGTGCTAGTGGCTTTAGTGTGGCCTGGTTTGTGGTCAACTGGATAAATGCCCAGGAGCTGGGTCATAGGGAAGCTCTATGTTTAGCCTTTTGAGGAACCACTCTACTTTTTAGAGTGGATGAGTGGCTTTACATTCCTACCAATACTGTAGTAACATTCTCTTTTGGCCACATCGAGCCAGCATCTGTTGTTGTTCAATTTCTTGACAATGGCCATTCTGACTGGGTGAAACTTCAATGTTGCTGTGATTTGCTTTTCTTTTATGGCCAGAGCTGTTGAGCATTATTGCATTTGTTTATTGGCCATTCTTGCTTCTTCTTCTGAGGAGTCTCTCTTTAGGTCTTTAGCCCATTTATTCATTGGGTTGTTGCTTCTTTGAGGAATTGGTTTTGGAGGGTTTAACTTTTTGAACTCTAAGTATATTTTAGATATGAGGCCCTTGTCTAATGCTTAGCTGGTATCATAGTCTATTTCTCTGTTTCTGGATTTCTTAAGTTCAACACTCTTCTATTTCTTGCTCCCAAAGTTATAATAATTACAAATAACAAAAGTAATTAAAAACTAAGTGTTTCTGAGCAATAAAACGCAGTCTAATTGATTTTGTACCTGTCAGAGTAAGCAGAATTACTTTCCCATTTCACAGATTAGAAAATAACTTGCTCAACCTCAGAGTCATTATGTATTCAAACTGTGACAGAGAATATTCAGCTCTTTGAAAGCACTTATTGTTGTAAGCATGTAAAAAATAAAATATCTAAAAAAGTAAAACATGGTATGAGTAGTCTCAAAAGACTGTTGCAGTGGCCATAATTGAAAAGGATACAAAGAAGCAGCTAAGAGCTCTATCTCAAAATGGAATGACCTGGATTTGAGCTTCAATCCTCCTGCTCTTCAGCTGTGTGACCTTCTGGGGGTACTTGACATTTCTCGCTGCATTTTCTTCCTATATTAGAGCTAATAACATGACTTGCCTCCTCCTGAAAGTCACACAAAATAATGTACATACCATGTTCAGCCCAGTGCCTAAACTATTGAGTAAATATTCAATAAGTGAGAACAATTACTATATATCACTCTGGAAGGAAAAATATCTAAATACAGTACATAGAAAGATTTGGAGAAAAAAAATGGAGAGAGAAATCTCATTTCTCTGATCTAGCAAAAAGAAATTCCAGGGGAAGAAATTGTGTGTATAAACAGCTTTGAGATCATACAATAAATTAATCAAGGGAATTATTCTTCCTTTCAGAGGATTTAGACTAAAGAGCAATGGCCTGAAGTTAAAGAAAGGGGGAATTTAGGTTAGATACCACAAGGCAAGAATTTTCTCAGCAGGGAAAGTAATTAGGAAATGAAATAGACTCCCTGGGGTTGGGATAGAGCAAACTTCCCTGGCAGCAATCAAGGAGAAATGAGGAGAAGAGCATCAGGCAGGCATAGATTGCAAAATACCCATCGATTAGAAGGGACAGCTAAATGGTTGCTCAATACTTTATAAAGGTGTCTTTTGGCAAGTAAATGCCAGCACTTGTGACCAGGGGTTAGCAGTTCTTAATGGTCAATGAAATCTTAGGAAGAATGCAGGGTTCAGGAAGTTTGTGATTCTGTAGAGAGGGCAGATAGCCCAAACTCGGAGGACAAAATGTGAAATGGGAGATTGTGTAGAGGAGGCTAGGATAGGGTGCGTGGAATTAGGACCATATAAATTGGTTAGCTTCTTACACCTTTGGGTCTCACTCAATTGTTTGTTTTTTGTTTTAGGAGAGAATGCATAAACTGGTTATTTGAAATAGGATAGAGAAGGGGGAAAAACAAGATGAGGGCCAGGGGAGAGGGAAATGGGGACCAAAACATGAAAATGGGTATCAATGCTTGTGAAGTAATGCACCTTTTATCTGGTGAATATAGTGTAACCTTTCTATTAATTACAATAAAAATATATGAAAAAAAGTTTAAAAAAAGAATCATAGCATTCTGAACTAGTCAAAAACATTGAGCTGGGATGGGATGAGATTTATGTTAGACCTTGGCCTGGGTTATGATGGATTTTTAAGATTGTAGATAACTGTTATTGGCTGTCTGTCACTACAATCTGACTTTATAAGAAAAACTAACCTTCAATCTCAGTGGCTTAAACCAATAGTCATTGTCTTAGTTCATTTTCACAAAGTCACAGGATAATTGTTTGCACCTGATATCAGTATCCGGCTTAGCTAAGCTTTCCTGGACTTCTCTCTTTACTTGTCGTCAGCTGGTTTGCAGGGTGGCCAGGCTGGAGAAGAATGTGCCTCAGCAGTAATCACTATTCTGTTCCACAACTTCTCATTCTCCCAAGGCTTGTTTTTCAGGCCATCACAGAGTTCTCAGAAACCCAAGACCTTATAAGACCTGGATGTAGACCTCTGACAACTTCCTCACCAACCCTGTACCCTCTTGTTACTGATCTGGCTACATTCACTTCTGGCTCTTCTTTATCTGTCCCAGTCCTAATAGTGATGGGAAGGGAAGGATTCTGATTGACATAATGAGTTAAGCTTGATGAGGGAAAAGAGAAAAGAATGAAAATGTATGCTTGTTTCAGAGAGAGTTCTAAGAGGAATTTAAAAAGGAAAAGATGAAGATGGAGTATGGCAGCAAAATCAATACAGAGAACAAAATTAAGTTTATTAAAAAATCTTGCAGTCAGTAACACTGAGTTCCTTTTTGGAATTCTTGGAGAGGCATAAATAATATGGCACTGACTCTTGGCTTTGGACTGGCTTCTGCTCCCAGAGCAGTTAGGGCAATCTATGGTGGGTGGATGGGCAGTGGAGCTCAATAGAAGCTTGGTCCGTTTGCTTTGTGCACAGCCTAATAAACATCACAGGCACAGCTTCCTTGGGGCAGTGTAGCCACGTAACCAAGAGGATCAATCAATCCCAACTCTAAATGAAGGCTAGAAATGAAATAGTCTCCAGAAAGAGATGGTCAATTCATCCAACCACTCATAAATTTTGCCTTCATTTGAAATGGGAAGAAATTGTGCAGCTCCTTCATCCTGATTATGAAATGTCATAAATCCAGAGATCAGAGGGATATGCAAGCTTTTTCTCTGGCCTCTGATGTCTAATGCATTCCAGAAGAGTATCTAACCCATGCACAGAAATCCCCTTATATTTTGTTCTGAAACCTCAGAAATGTTTGGAATCACAATTCTGTATGTCAAAAATGGTCCTGAATTATTTCTGAAACCCCATTTTCTCTCTTAAGGCTGGATTATTTTTACATGTTCATTACAAGTCCTGTGCCTTTATTTCCTAATTTAAATTTAAAAATATTCAGTGATACTTGATAGTGCAAAGTAAGGCAGACTTATTCAGGACAATTGTGATAATAAGCACAGTGACCACAGCAACAGGATTTTGCAGTGAGAGTGAGATGTGAGGTTCAGCTTGGAACAGGTATACAAGGTAATGTGGAAGCAGGGCAGGGAACTAGTAGGTAGAAAGAACTAAGAGGAAATAGCAATGGCAGAGAGGAATCTGGCTGGCTTGATCAAGCAGGATTTTTTGGTGGTGATAGCCAGAGTGATGCAGAAGTGAGAGATAAGGAATCTAGTCAGATATCAGGGGCAGGGAGTTCTTTGCTAGACTGACTTTTGGTTCTTCCTACTTCACAAATGGGCCTAGAAGAAAGCTCAACACCCCAACTAACGCAAGGAATCGTCATCATCCATCACATAGGAAAAATACTATCCCAGATAACTATAGCCAGTACTGACACCAGAAGAACAAGTTAACGAATGAAAGAAGTAGCCATTGTTCTCATCTTAGCACTAACAACTTGACTTTCTCCAGGCCAGATAGAAAGCAGATGGACAGAGGACAACAGGCATTCCGGAGACAAAGACCCTGCTGTGATGGTTCAGAAGCAGACACTTGGACACTCATCTGGTCCATCAACATCCCAAAATATGGCTACCCCTGCTGATCAGAGCAGATTAAATCCCTTGTGAAAATTCTCCAAAGCTTCCCATGCCTTTAGGGAAACTTCTGCTCCTACACAGCCATCGGGGCTATGCCCCATATGCACAAATGAAATCCTCTGTCAGTGAGGCCTAATGGATTCAGAGAGCCCCAGGGGCCGCCGGTGGTCCTTAGCATCCCAGAAAGTCTCTCCAGCCCATATTTCATGGTAGGTTTTGCTTCTGATTGGTAGGTATGCTCCGTGGAGGCAGATGGTGAAGGAAATCCCTTACTCCCAGAAGCCATTGCTTGAAAGCCTTCCTTGGTCATATTTGACAGCCATGTGCTCCCTCCATCTACCTCCCCAGAGCCCAGTATACTCCCTGTCCACAGCACTTCCTTATTCACCAACTGCTGTCCTGTCTGCTCAGCAGGAAGCACCAGGACAGAGATAGTCAGCTCAGCACCAATGAGCCCGGTACTCCTCAGCTCCACCTACTCAGAGGAGACTGACCAAGTACACACCAATCAACCTAGCGTTCCCAACGGAGAATCCGCATTTATTTGGATGGGACACCAATTCCTTCCTCCCTTCCTTCATTTATTTATAGTTACTGGGTATCATCTACCTGCCATCCATCCCTCATCCATTGTTTTCTATCAAATCCCTTGGAAATTGGGTGGATTTTTTTAAAGCCCATAAACACTTCCCATCTTGAAATATGCATACAGATTATTGGCTCAGCATTCCATAAACTGGGTACTTCTTGGTGGTGATAAGCTGTGTCTGCTCCATGTGGGACTGGCCAGCACAGCCCAACAGAATCTGCAGGATACCAGATCATTTTACACCCACATAACTGGTGTGGTCAGCTCAGATGACCTACATGGGGTAAGCTTCTCTTCCCTCTTCCCTCATCCTGGCTCTTCCTGTGGTTATTCCAGCAGTGTGCTCTGGACATGGAGGCTCAGGATTTCAAGAAGGTGCAGATTCTTAAGTATATGAAGGTTGAATCTAACTGACCACGTCATTTAAAATTAAAGCTCTAAAATGTGCATGTTCACTTCCACTGTTCAAAACAAGTTCAATCAGATATAATTGTTGTTCCTAATACACCATGTTATTTCTCATCTCTTTTGTTGTCCCTTGGTTATCTCATATTGTTATAGTATCTGACCTTGCTATCTGATATACTGTATATATGTTTATTTGTTTACTTGAAATAGGATAGGGAAGGGGGAAAACAAGATGAGGGGAGGGGGTGAGGGGAGGAAAATGGGGACAAAAAACATGAGAAGGGGTAGCAATGTTTGTTAAGCAATGCACCTTCTATCTGGCAAATATAATGTAATCCTATTGATTACAATAAAAATATATTTAATTTTTTTAAAAAAGAGAAAAGAAAAAAAGTAAAAAATAAAAACAGCCTATATTCAATTCAGGAAACATTAGACGCTGTCTCTTGATGAGAAGCAAAAGAGATGAATGAAGGAACCATTCGATTAAAGCTAGGGCCTCCAGGCAGCACTTGGGCACTGAAATACCCAGTATGTATTAGAATGGTCAATCTTATCAGGGAATAGGACCTAGTACCTTTTCTCAATAAATTGGGACAGAACGTGGATTCGTACATAATTCTAAATACTAACTCTAGTACAACAGGCAACTGTTGGTTGCAACTTATCCAACCTTGAGGTTCACCATGATTTAAAGCACAACATTTTATAAATGAACATTGCGACTCTCTACAAATGTAAAGGTGATGAATGGGTGCTAGCTTTTCTTTCCCAGAATCCAAGTTTCAGGTAAACATGCTCCAGAGAGATTATTCCTGCTTCTGTGTTTAACAGCAGCAAATGAAGTTTGATCATCTTTGGAGCCCAAAAGTCTCATATTTTCCTCCACACATCCCATCACCTCCACCACAGCACACTCAGTCTGAATTTGTAAAGTGTTAAATTTATCACAAAAGTATTTACAATAGGTTTTTCCTAAGAACAGGTAGCTTTTGGAAAATCTAGCCAAAACTTGAACATCTCTTGTCTAGAAAAACGTGTGTAAGCATACATGTGCATTTTATTTATGATTTCAGATCTCCAAAGACCAAAGAACTTCTATACTAATTTGTTTTTGTCTGCATATCTACATTATTTTGCATACTGGATGACAAACTGATGGATATTTGAGAATAAGGAAAATAGCACATTCAGAGTCCATGGGTCAGAGCAGAATATGAGGACTACATTGCACTCCTATGTACAGTGACATATCAATGGCTAATCAAGAATAAGGAAAGGATTCCAGGGTATCCACAGTCAAATCCTTCAAGGCTTCCCTGAGAGCCACAGAGTCTGAGCATTTAGAAGAGGCTTTGTTCTTTCAGTAACTCACCAATCCTTGACTTAGGCTGGATCAACACTTAAGCCTGTGTCGAGGAGGTAAGCTTAGCTTTTGATCATATGACTCTACATATCTCTGGCCTCCATTTTTCTTCAACTGACAGAATCTTTCCTTTGAGTTTGGTGCAAAAGGAAATGTAAGAGCAGCCATAAGAAAGTCAGAACTATTAATCACTTTCAAATTCTTTCCTGATGAAGAAGAATATGGCAGAGGCTCTACGTACTTTTGCAAATATGACAAGACTCTTTCAAGAGTCTTGCTCTGGATTCTGAAACTGTGGCCCTATAGTGGCTAGACCTGATCATCTAATTTAACAATATGCTTTCTCATCTCATCCCCACATCTCCCCAAGGAACAGAGAAAGGTTTATGAACTTTGTTTCCTTAGACTTCAGGAGTCTGGAGGGTAAACTTGAGGCAAAAGGCTACACCATTTTCTGCTTGGGGACCAAGGAGCCAACTCACAGAGGACTCAGTTCCCAAATGCCTCGAGGACACGCTACCCTGCACAGGGCCGTTTTTACCACCCACCAGGTTGCAAAGGCTCTGAAGTGGGCTCAAAACAACACTGGTAAAACATGAGTGTCATGGAAGTGGAAGCCCTAATCTACTCATAGTCTACAGTGGCTACCCCAGACCAAAGGTCCCCAAAGAACCTACAGTACTCACAAATCTATGTACTATTTCATATCTAATGAAAGCCTATAGCGCATGAATAAGTAATAATAACCCTTAGCAAATAGAATCTATTATACAATACATAAAAAACTTTGCAATTTAGTGATAGTTTAAAACCAGGTGTCCTACCCTACCACTCTACGGGCTCTAGCCTCCCTTTGTAAAGATGCACTGTGACTATGATATCCAAGGACTACGTGGGACCGAAGCAGGGAGGTTTGGAGGATCTTCCAGTGCTATGGAATACTTCATCTGAGAAAAGGGTCCATATTAATCAGAGATCTCCAGAAGAACAAAACTGATAAGACATAGATACAGATATAGATGTAAAGAACTGTAAAAGGTGGTTAATTGAATTGGTTTATAGAGCTGAAAGCCTAGGTTGTCCAAAACTGAACATCAGAAGGCAGGAGATCCAGAGAACCTGCTTCTACCTTTTCAGTTCAAGAAGGTGAAAGTTTGAGAACAGCTAATGCGACTCCAGTTAGAGACTCACGTCCTAGAAATTCTATGGAGGGCCACTGAAGTGAGTCTCCAATGAAAGACTGAGAAGTCGCAGGCTGATGTCCACCAGCAACCACAGAAAGTGATTTGGTTAGGAAGACTGGAACTCACATACACTGATTGACTTCTTTCTTTATTCAGGCCCCAAGTCTACTGAAGAGTGCTTCCACATTTATGGTTGATCTCTCCTGCTCAGTTGATCTCAACCTGTGGATCATCTTTGCAACTGCTCCCATAAGAATACCCAGAAATGTGCTCTGCTAATCTTCTAGGCAGCATTTAATGTAGTCAGGTTGACAGGAATGATCATCACAGGGATCAAGAATTGCTTTTTTGAGAAATGTACAAAACTATTGCTCTCATTTGCCCAAAGGTCTAAGTCTGTCCAGAATCATGGAGTTTTTAAACTGCAACCCTGCTGAGAGGACAAATTGTCAACGACTCACAAACTGGCCAGCAGGGAGGTGTGAATAGGTGTTGCTTAATGTTGCTATGTGAACATTACCACTACTTTCAAATTTAGCCGATTCAGAGGCATAAAATCTCCTTGCTCAGATGTGCAGCCTGTATCGAGTATCATTATTATTCTTCAGTAGCAAAAATGACTCTAGAAAAGTTAAATGTCTCAGCTTTCACACGTGTGAGACAGAGATAATAATACCTATGGAATAAATACCCAAGGAGTGGAAGGAGAACTATTGCACTACTTTTGTATGCAACGAGTCACACTTTTACATTTTTCTGCTAAGGAAGTGAAATTGGTTTTGTTCCACTTTCTATTTCCCTGGGAAAACACATAACTATGATCTCAGTGTGCTACTAATGTTTGTAGAAAGAATGAAAGTGCTGTAAAATGACATATAAATGATTTAAACACAGTACAATGTTATGGAACGTTTATCTCGTGACTTAGTGATAGAGCATTGATAACTGAGAACTAGTTATGTGATCAGTAGGCAAATGTCACAAGAATGACAGAAGGTGCCATTTAAGTTAATTGATTTATCATGGAAGCATGAACAAGGATTCAAGAGCTATGTGCAAAAGAACCATTCTATTATTTAGATCTATATTTTTGTAATAAATTTATACCAGTAAAAAGACATCAATTAATTCTCATTAGACATAATGAATTCATACCACTCAACTAATAACCTGGAGCATCTGTCAGGAGACCTTCCAACATGCTGTTCTCAGTAATGTCATGGAGCTTCATGATTTGTGTATCCTTGAGGTCACCAGGGGTCAAAGTTAACACAGTGTTTGTAAGACCCACCTCTTGTTCTGGTATACTGTTTTTGACAAAGCCACATTACTCCAAGTGAACTCTAAATGCAAAAGGAAAGAAAGAAAAACAGGAGAGAGGAAAAGGAGTCTAGAAGGGAAGTTAATATGTTCCTTTATACTGGGTAAGCAAAATTACGCAGCATTTATTGCAAGACTTCACAGAGCCTTTAAAAAACAACTCTGCTTTATGAACTCCCAAGTGAAGGACTGGATCTCCATCATTTCACACTCTACTTGCTAACATATTGGTGATACTTGCATTCAATAAAAAGCATACAGAGAAACTGTATAAAATATTCTAACTCTGCCTTCCCACTTCACTGCATATGACTCAGTCAATATTCTCTGTTCAAGCTTCAAAAAGCTCTCAGTTATTTTCTTGGTCTGTTTGAGATGCTATAGCAAATTTCCGTGAGCTCGATTGCTTACATACAACAACAAAAAAAATCATTTTTTACTGTTCTGGAGACTTGAAAGTCCAAGATCAGAATGCTCATATATTTGTGTTTGCTTAGGGTATATTTTATGATTCACAGATGCCATCTCTGTGCTGTACCTTCACATAGGAAAGAGTCCAGGAAGTTCTTTTACAAGGGCATTGATTTCATATGTAAGAACTCTGCCTTCCTTTTCTAGTCAAATCCCAAAGGTGTGCTTTCCTAATGTCACCATATCGGAGGTTGACTGTCAACACATAAAGTAGAGAGGACACATGTAATCTGCAATAACTATACTCACAATACTTTGAACAACCTGAGTTAAATATTACACAGTGTGTATTACTGTCAATGTTTGCTTTTCTTAGTGATCTTTAAAGGATGAAGTGTCCCTTTAGGACATTGAAATCCCCAGACAATGCTACTCACTAGTGATGAACTGAAATTCCATTCCATAAGCTCCATGCTTAGTCAGGGCCAAGGGTAAGCTGTGATCTTATTCAGAGGTCCAGTGTAAAGTTCAAAAACAACAACAACAAAAAAGGAATCAGTTGTTAAAAGTCAATGGTTCTGAGCAATTGCAAAACCAAAAAGAATTCTGGAAGCAAAAGAAACAAGTCAGTCTGGTTATTTGAAATAGGATAGGGAAGGGGGAATACAAGATGAGGGGAGGGGGGGAGAGAAATGGGGATCAAAACATGAGAAAGAGTATAAATGTTTGTGAAGTAATTCACCTTCTATCTGGTGAATATAATGTAACCTTTCTATTAATTAATATATATATACATATATATATATAAAGAAATGAGTCAAAAGTATTGCTAAGCATGGTCTAGGAGTCACAGTGAGAGAGAATCGGGAGATTGCCGATAGCCAAAGTCCTGAGCAAAGCAGATTATGCGCTGGAAAGTCGGAGCTCCTATGTTGGCAATGTCTAGAATTGCTCTTACTCTTTTTTTTTTTTTGCCAGTCCTGGGCTTAAGCCCAGGGCCTGAGCACTTTCCTTGGATTTTCTCAAAGCTAGAGCTCTACCACTTGAGCCTCAGCACCATTTTCAGCTTTTTTTTCTATGTATGTGGTACCAAGGAATCGAACCTGGGTCTTCGTGCATGCTAGGGAAGCACGCTACCACTGGGCCAAACTCCCGGCCCCTGCTCTTACTCTTAAACTAATTTTTTGATGTTCTATTTGCTGACAACTTGATTAGTTATGTTGTTGGTTTTTTTCAATTCAACAGTAAGTAAAGGTTCAAAAGTATTTGACCGGCAAAAGCTTTTTTCAGGCATTTCGATGTTACTCACCTTTTCAGTTTCTGAAAGTATATCAAATAGTTCCAGAAAGCTCTAATAAATATTCATTATCATTGTAACTTTTTCTATTAGACCCCTACAATGAACAAGGATGTACATACATACATGCCTTTGGATGAAAGTCCAAGCATGGCATTTCTGGATCATAAAGTAGTTCTATGTTTAGGTAGTTTTTTTAGGAACTTCTATACTAATTTTCATAAAGCTTGCGTGCTTTCTATTCCACCAACAATGATTTAGGGTCAGATAGATGTGTTTCTTGCCTATGACAAATCATCAGGTCTTTTCCTTTAGTCTAACTTGCCATTCTGTATTTTGACAGGACTGTTGAATCCATTGATATTGCTAAAATGGAACGATATGAATAGAACAAGGAAGGTGCTGAAATTGTTTTGGGAAGGCAGATGGGAAAGTGATTGAAGACACAGGATCTGTTTGAATATGTGGTAAACCTGTGTGGAAATATAACAAAATCCCTTTCTATGTAACTAATGTAAGATAAGGTAGTCATTCTTGCCATTTTCTTTCTTCTTTCAATTTCAATGTTTATTTCCTAGTCTTCCCTGCATATCTATTCATATGGTACAATTTGCATTCTTAACTTTTTTCATAGTTACATTGACCTACATCTTTTGTGCGCAAGATGTCTGAGTGTCTTCTGCAGTGCTGGTTTAGTAGTGGTAAAATGTTTCGGCTTTTGTTTCTCATGAGATATTTGTATTTGTCTATCTGTTATGAATAATAGCTTTATCAAACAATTGGTTTGACAGTTTTTAACTGCTCAGTGTTTGAAATACATTGTTTCAAGCCCTCCTGATTTTTAAGTTTTCTATGGAAAAACTTGCCACTGTTCTGGTGGGTTTCACCTTCAGCTTTCAGGGATCCTCTTTGTGCCTCTGTTCTGTGATTTTAACTATGACATGGCATTGAGTGGTTCTTTTCTGATCTCATCTGTTGGGTATTTAAAGAAGCCTCCCACACATCGATGGGCTTCTCGTTTTCAGATTGGGAAGTCTTCTGGTGCATTTATCGATCATCTTCTCATCTTCATATATGCCTATTACTCTTGATTTTGGTCTCTTAATAGAGTTCCCCTAAAATCTTACAAATATCCATTCATATCTCTTTGGTCTTTTTTCTGTATTTTCTTCTTTTTCTAGTACTCAAAATTTCTTTTCTATTTAATCTACTCTATTAAAATGCTTTTCACCTTATTTTTCACTCATAAGACTTCATTTGATTCTTTTTTCAGGATCTCTCTCTCTTTCTTCTTCATCAAAGGTATAAGTGACAGCCAGCTTTGTTCTATCAGGAAAATAGATTTGTTCTTCCAGTCTGGAAGACTGTCCTGGATTAATCACATGTAGCAGTGCTAGTAAAGTCAGATTAAAGACTGGATTGTATAATTTTTAATGTACTTAAATGAATGATTTATCTAATGACATGTGCCTAATGAGTAGAACACCAGGGTAAGGAATGCAAACTATGATAAGCCACTTAGGAAATCTGTTTCCTGTGTCTGTAACTTCAGCTAATTCTTGGTCTCCAGAAAAATGGATATTTTTTTTGATACTGGATGCAGCTACAAGCAGTAGCTGGTCATTTTGGAGTGCTAAAGCAAGTGGTATCAGAAAGGGTTGTGGAGGTATACTCACAAGATATAGAACTTCTCCTTCACAGTGGGGTACAGGAAAAGGAAGTTTAAGTGGGAGGTGCTCAGGCAGAGTATTTCTTGATAGTTTCATATCAAGAGACCAATAGGTAATTACAACAGTTGTCGTCTCCATTGGCCTCTATTCTGTGTGCTTCTCAGCTAGTGATCAGATCTCAGCTAGTGGCAGAAAAACATAGTTCAGAAAGTTAGCATGCATCATCTCAAATGGAACTCACTTTTGTATTTGTGCTTCAAAGTAGCCCCAAACAACACTGTTGTCTGGCTTAGCTCTTTCCCTCCCTGCCCCCTGCTTCATCCTGCCTTTTCTCCTATGAACACTGCATGGACAAATCAATTAGGCATGTACCTCTAGCTCTACATTAGTGAATTTTACCTAAAATACAGGACATTTTGACAGTGAATTCACTGATACATTAAAGTTTCTAGGAAAAGACCTGGCTCACAATCAGCAGTAAATAAAATGCAGAATAAAAGTTTCACTCTTACCACACTGCATTGTTATTCTAGGTTAACTTGCCATCATTGATTTGCTTAATGATATGTTTTATTTACTAAACAGACCTTTATCTAGTATCTCTTACATTTTAGGCTCTATGCCAAGTATCAAAGATACAGGAAACATAATCAATATCATTAGCCTGAAGCACTATCAATAAGCAGCTTACTTATCAATAAAGCAGCTTACTTGAAAACAGTGCAATAAAATTAATTCTTGTGTAGTTAACTGATCTGTTCCCTTTCTATAATGAATATACTATAATTTTTAAAGTGCAACTGTATTTGAAAATAGGGCTTTTACAGAAATAATTAACATTGCATTATGTTATAAGAGTTGGGACTTAATCCAACAAGTATAAGAAGACGAAGGATAACAGATCATACTCTTCATCTGTCTATCTGTTATCTATTTACCTATCTAGCTGTTAATTTAGCACCCCTTTCTCACTCACATATACCCATACACCTTGTGAGAATACAGTAAGAAAGTGATCAGTTACTATCAAAAAAAAAAAAAAAAAAGCCGGGAGTTTGGCCTAGTGGTTAAAGTGCTTGCTTAGCATGCATGAAGACCCGGGTTCGATTCCTCGGTACCACATACATAGAAAAAAGCTGGAAGTGGTGCTGAGGCTCAAGTGGTAGAGCTCTAGCCTTAAGAAAGTCCAAGGACAGTGCTCAGGCCCTGAGCTCAAGCCCAGGACTGGCAAAAAACATAAAAAAAATTTAAAAAATTAAAAAAAAGGATTGTTCAGCCACAGAGCCTTGATCTTAAACTGACAACATAGGTCGGGAGTTGGGCCTAGTGGTAGAGTGCTTGCCTAGCATGCACGAAGATGCGAATTTGATTCCTTGGTACCACATACATAGAAAATAAAAAAGCCGGAAGTGGTGCTGAGGCTCAAATGGTAGAGCACTAGCCTTGAGAAAGTCCAAAGACAGTGCTCAGGCCCTGAGCTCAAGCCCAGGACCGGCAAAAAAAGAAAAGGAATGGGATTCTGAGTTAAACACCACTACCGAGGGAGAATGAAAGGAACTGAAATAAAACAAAGGAATCAATAAACCTTTATTTAAAAAAAAAAACTGATAACATAAGCTTCGATTGTTTAAAGCACCCAAGGAACATTAAATTGTTGGGTGACCTGAGAAGACAATAGATATGTCACAGAAAGTGTGAGGATACCACCCAGGCCACTGGATCTGGAGAGTGGAGGGCTTTGAGACCCTACCTTACAAAAGTGGGTAGGGGGTGCGGGTAAATAGGAGCCAGCATCTGCCCCCCCTCAATTCTCGAGCGGGGCATCCTCCAGCTGGAAACCCTGAGCAAGACACCACCGAGGGCTGCCCCCACAGTCACAGACTCTGACAAAGCAATGGAAACACAGCAGGGATCTGAAGGGCCCACCAGCAGCCAAGCTCCCCTTCTGAGAACCAAAAAGGCGCGGCTCCGCCCTTGGAGCCCACGCCCCCAGCTGGGCCCCGCCCCTGGGAACAGAGGGGCCTCCTGCTGGTCCTGCTGAGAGGTCCTGAAACTCTCAATCCCCAGGCCCTTGGCTTGGGGCCGCCCCTGGAAGCAGCACAGGAAAACATCTGCCAACCGCGCTCAGACAGAAGCTTGCAGATCCATCCCATGGTCCACAGTGAGGCCACTGGTTGGGCTAAGAGCTAGTCGCGCAGCAACACATAAGTTTTATTCTAATACTTTCCAAATACTCTACCTACTTACCCCCTGACCTCTCTCATTCTATTTTTCTATCTCTGGACCTCTGCTCCTCTTTCAACCCTTATACTGCATGGATCTACACTTGATGGCTGTTGAGCAACATTGTATATCTAGGTGTTTAATTATCCTCTAGGCTCAGAGGGACTTAAAGACAATAGAGATTGGATTGAGAGGCTTATTGTTTTGAATATAAATTGCTTATCAGTGAAAAATTAGACTAGTCGGTAACTGCACGAAAAGAAAGAGTGATAACACCAATCAAAACTCATGAACATCTAGAGTCTGCCAGCTATAGAGGTCTAGGTTGGTTATATCTGAAAAACTATAATCGTGTTTAGTATTAATCTTGCTCCCATTTTCAAATGGGCAGAACAAGAAACTCAAGAAAAATGTCAAATCAAGAAACAACACCTCCCACCTCCCCCACCCAATGTAAACAGCCAATGGAACAGTCACTGGCAAGCCTAGAGGAGAGTCTTCCAAGTGCTGTACAAATGCAATTAATAAACATCATTAATGAAAAATGTGAAAATATAAAGAAAGAGATAAGGGAGGAAGCCATAGCTGAACAAGAAGAAACCATAAACAAGGTGATAAGTGAAAAAGAAGGAGCCATAAAGGAAGCCATAATAAAGGCTGTTCAAAGAAAGATGGATGAATTCATAGAATCCACAAATAAAAAGGTGACCGAACTCCAGCAAATGTTCAAAGAAAATAAAGCTACTGAGCTAACCACTCAAATGGAAATCAAGGAGCTAAAGAAATCCATACATGATCTAAAAGAAGAGATGCAAGGCATCAAAAATGAGCAATTAGTAGCAAGGGAGATGAAAAATAAAGTAGATAGCTTTGATAGCAGGTTAGACAATGCAGAGGAGAGAATTTCCGGGGCTGAAGATAATTTAGTTATTATAGAGAAAGAACAGAAAATGAGTCAATCCAAATCTAGGAAAAATGAGAGAGCGCTTCAGGAGGTCCAAGATACAATTAGGAAGCCTAATTTAAGGCTAATTGGTATTGAGGAGGGTCTAGAGAAAGAGGTCAATGGTATTGGAAATATACTTCAGGGAATCATCTCAGAGAATTTCCCAAATATCCAGAAGGGCAGACCCATCCAGATACAAGAAGCTTTTAGAACCCCAAACAGACCTGACCAGAAAAGAACATCTCACCGCAACATCGTAATCCGAACTGGATCAGTAGAAACCAAAAAAAGGATCCTAAAGGCAGCCAGGGAAAAGGGTTCAGTAACCTACAAAGGAAAACCAATCAGAATCACCCCAGATTACTCAGCAGAGACCATGCAAGCAAGAAGTGACTGGAAGCATATATGTCATGCCCTTAAGTCAAACAACTACCAACCAAGAATACTGTACCCAGCTAAGCTCTCATTCATAACTGAGGGAACAATAAAAACATTCCATTCCAGGGAAAAGCTGCAACAATATGTCGCAACAAAACCAACACAACAGAGAATTCTGCAAGATGTTCTATACATAGAAAACCAAAATAAAGGCAATATAGGGAAAGAAATGGCACCTAAACAGCATACCACCTAAGGACCACAAGAACTGTCAAGACACAGGCCCAAATAAAAGCTTTTAAAAATGGTAGGACCTAATAAATATCTCTCAATCCTAACTCTCAATATCAATGGACTCAACTCTCCAATTAAACGGCATAGGCTGTCTAGTTGGATCAAAAAGCAAGAGCCATCGTTCTGCTGTCTTCAAGAGACACATCTTACCCAAAAAAACAAGCATCTTTTGAAAGTGAGAGGTTGGAATAAACTCTATCAAGCTAACGGCCCCCATAAACAGGCTGGAATTGCCATCCTCATATCAGATAAAATAGACTTCAAACCAAAATTAGTAAGAAAAGACAAAGAAGGTTACTACATACTACTAAAGGGATCTTTCCTCCAGGAAGACATAACGATCCTTAATATTTACACACCCAATCCCGGAGCTCCAAACTTCATCAAGCAAACTTTACTTACACTGAAACCATACATAGATCGAAATACAGTGATTGTCGGTGACTTTAACACACCACTCTCACCTATGGACAGATCAACAAGGCAAAAACTCAACAGAGAAACCTTAGAACTGAACAGCTATATAGACCAACTAGATCTAACAGACATCTGCAGAATATTCCACCCAGCAACAACACAATATACGTTTTTCTCAGCAGCACATGGAACATTTTCCAAAATAGATCACATCTTAGGCCATAAAACAAACCTGGACAGATTCAGAAACACAGAAATTATTCCATGCACACTCTCAGACCACAAAGGCATCAAACTTGAACTGAACACACACCTCCACCAACGAAAACCCTGTAACTCATGGAGACTGAACAACACATTGTTGAACCACCAATAGGTCATTGAAGAGATCAGAACAGAAATCCAACAGTTTATGAAATTTAACAGTAAGGAGCACACAAAATACCAACTCCTTTGGGACACAGCAAAGGCAGTACTCAGAGGAAAATTTATAGCGCTGAGTGCCTACAACAACAAGTTGGAAAAATTGCAAACCAACAAGTTAATGTCCCACCTTAAGCTCCTGGAAAAGAGCAACAAACCAACCCTAATCCCAGTAGAAGAAAGCAAATAATTAAAATCAAAGCAGAATTAAATGATTTGGAATCCAAAAAAACTATAGAAAGAATCAACAAAACAAGGAGTTGGTTCTTTGAAAGAATTAACAAAATTGACAAGCCCTTAGCAAATCTTACCAAAAAAAGAAGGGAGCATATCGAAATAAACAAAATCGCAGATGAAAATGGTAATATCACAACAGAAATTACCAAGATCCAGAATATCATGAGGGAATACTTCTCAAACCTTTATGCCAACAAATTTGAGAACCTAGATGAAATGGATGAATTCCTAGCCAATATTAACATACCCACACTGAACCAAGAAGAACTAAGCCAACTCAACAGGCCTATTTCAAGCTCTGAAATAGAAATGGCAATTAGAGAACTTCCACCTAAGAAAAGCCCAGGGCCAGATGGATTCACAGCTGAATTCTATAAGGTCTTCAAAGCAGAGCTCACACCAATACTCCTCAAGCTCTTCAACGAAATTGAAAATGAAGGTTCCTTACCAAACTCATTCTATGAAGCCAGTATAACCCTCATCCCCAAACCAGACAGAGATTCATCAAAGAAAGAGAACTATAGACCTATATCTTATTTGAACATCGATGCAAAACTTCTCAACAAAATACTGGCCAACCGTCTACAACAACTCATCAAAAAAATTATACACTATGATCAAACTGGATTCATCACAGGGAGGCAAAGCTGGTTCAACATACGCAAATCAATTAATATAATTCAACACATCAACAGGAGCAAAGACAAAAATCACATGATTGTCTCAATAGACGCGGAAAAGGCATTTGACAAGATCCAACACCCCTTCATGTTAAAAGTTCTGGAGAAACTAGGAATCCATGGAACATTCCTTAATGTAATAAAGGCTGTGTATGAGAAACCTACTGCTAGTATTACACTTAATGGTGAAAATCTAAAGCCATTCCCTCTAAAATCAGGAACGAGACAAGGATGCCCACTCTCTCCACTACTCTTTAACATAGTACTAGAATTCCTAGCCAGTGCAATAAGGCAAGAAGCAAGCATAAAGGGGATCCAAGTAGGGAAAGAGGAAATAAAACTATCCCTCTTTGCAGATGACATGATTCTGTATTTAAAGAATCCTATAGACTCTACTCCCAAGCTCCTTGAGCTGATCCAAAGCTTTGGAAGAGTAGCAGGCTATAAAATCAACCCTCAAAAATCAACTGCCTTCCTTTATGCCAACAGTGAGAGGAACGAGGCAATAATCAGGAAAGAAACTCCTTTCACAATAGCCTCAAAGAAAATAAAGTACCTAGGAATTAGCTTAACTAAGAATGTAAAGGACCTTTTTGATGAAAACTTCAAAACCCTAAAAAAGGAAATTAAAGCAGAACTAAGGAAATGGAAAAACCTCCCATGCTCCTGGATTGGAAGAATCAACATTGTGAAAATGACAATCTTGCCAAGAGCTATCTACAAATTCAATGCAATACCCATCAACATACCAATGTCATTCTTTAAAGAAATAGAAGAGGCAATCCAAAATTTCATATGGAATAATAAAAGACCCCGTATATCAAAAACACTTCTTAGCAGAAAGAACAGCGCTGGAGGAATTTCAATTCCAAACTTTAGACTCTATTACAGAGCTATAATCCTCAAAACAGCTTGGTACTGGCACAGGAACAGGCCTGAAGACCAATGGAATAGAACTGAGGACCCAGATATTAAACCACAGACCTATGGCCACCTAATCTTTGACAAGGGAGCCAAAAAAATAGAATGGAAGAAAGACAGCCTCTTCAACAAGTTGTGCTGGCAGAACTGGTTAAGCACCTGCAGAAAACTAAAGCTGGATCCTTCTTTGTCACCTTGCACTAGAATTAACTCCAAATGGATCAAAGACCTGGAGGTAAAAGCTGACACACTGAAAACTCTACAGGAAGGAATAGGAGATACACTAGGCCTCCTTGGCACAGGTCGAAACTTTCTTAATAAGGACCAAGAATCACAACAAATCAGAAAAAGGCTGGATAAGTGGGACTGCATTAAACTGCAGAGCTTTTGTATGGCAAAGGACATAGCTAG